>NW_028188497.1:0-211000 GCF_964204655.1 Triturus cristatus
TCTAAGACCTTAGCTATTAGGCTAGAGTAAGAGTTAAGACCTTAACCAGCAGGCCAGAGTAAGAGTTAAGACCTTAACCAGTAGGCCAGAGTAAGTGTTAAGACCTTAACCAGTAGGCCAGAGTAAGAGTTAAGACCTTAGCTATTAGGCCAGAGAAAGAGTTAAGATCTTAACCAGTAGGCCAGAGTACTAGTTAAGACCTTAAACATTAGGCCAGAGTACGAGTCTAAGACCTTAGCTATTAGGCCAGAGTAAGAGTTAAGACCTTAACCTGTAGGCCGTAGTAAGAGTTAAGACCTTAACCAGTAGGCCAGAGTAGGAGTCTAACACCTTAGCTATTAGGCCAGAGTAAGAGTTAAGACCTTAACAAGTAGGCCAGAGTAAGAGTTAAGACCTTAACCAGTAGGCCAGAGTAAGAGTTAAGGCCTTAGCTATTAGGCCAGGGTAAGAGTTAAGACCTTAGCTATTAGGCCAGAGTAAGAGTTAAGACCTTAACCATTAGGCCAGAGTACGAGTCTAAGACCTTAGCTATTAGGCCAGCGTAAGAGTTAAGACCTTAACCAGTAGACCAGAGTAAGAGTTAAGACCTTAGCTATTAGGCCAGAGTAAGAGTTAAGACCTTAACAAGTAGGCCAGAGTAACAGTTAAGACCTTAACCTGTAGGCCATAGTACGTGTCTAAGACCTTAGCTATTAGGCCAGAGTAAGAGTTAAGACCTTAACCTATAGGCCATAGTACGAGTCTAAGACCTTAGCTATTAGGCCAGAGTAAGAGTTAAGACCTTAACCAGTAGGCCAGAGTAAGAGTTAAGACCTTAGCTATTAGGCCAGAGTAAGAGTTAAGACCTTAACCAATAGGCCAGAGTAAGAGTCTAAGACCTTAACCATTAGGTCAGAGTAAGAGATAAAACCTTAGCTATTAGGCCAGAGTAAGAGTTAAGACCTTAACCAGTAAGCCAGAGTAAGAGTCTAAGACCTTAACCATTAGGCCAAAGTAAGTGTTAAGACCTTAACCAGTAGGCCAGAGTAAGAGTTAAGACCTTAGCTATTAAGCCGGAGTAAGAGTTAAGACCTTAGCCAGTAGGCCAGAGTAAGAGTCTAAGACCTTAACCATTAGGCCAAAGTAAGAGTTAACACCTTAACCAGTAGGCCAGAGTAAGAGTTAAGACCTTAGCTATTAGGCCAGAGTAAGAGTTAAGACCTTAACCAGTAGGCCAGAGTAAGAGTTAAGACCTTAACCTGTAGGCCATAGTACGAGTCTAAGACCTTAGCTATTAGGCCAAAGTAAGAGTTAAGACCTTAACCTATAGGCCATAGTACGAGTCTAAGACCTTAGCTATTAGGCCAGAGTAGGAGTCTAAGACCTTAACCATTACGCCAGAGTATGAGACTAAGACCTTAGCTATTAGGCCAGAGTATGAGTCTAAGACCTTAGCTAATAGGCCAGAGTAAGAGTTAAAACCTTAGCTATTAGGCCAGAGTAAGAGTTAAGACCTTAACCAGTAGGCCAGAGTAAGTGTCTAAGACCTTAACCATTAGACCAGAGTAAGAGTTAAAACCTTAACCAGTAGGCCAGAGTAAGAGTTAAGACCTTAACTGGTAGGCCAGAGTAAGAGTTAAGACCTTAACCTGTAGGCCATAGTACGAGTCTAAGACCATAGCTATTAGGCAAGAGTAATAATTAAGACCTTAACCAGTAGGCCAGAGTAAGAGTTAAGACCTTAACCAGTAGGCCAGAGTACGAGTCTAAGACCTTAACCATTAGGCCAGAGTGCGAGTCTAAGACCTTAGCTATTAGGCCATAGTACAAGTCTAAGACCTTAGCTATTAGGCCAGAGTAAGAGTTAAGACCTTAGAGATTAGGCCAGAGTACGAGTTAATACCTTAGCTATTAGGCCAGAGTAAGAGTTACGACCTTAGCTATTAGGCCAGAGTAAGAGTTAAGACCTTAGCTATTTGGCCAGAGTAGGAGTTTAGACCTTAACCATTAGGCCAGAGTACGAGTCTAAGACCTTAGCTATTAGGCCAGAGTAAGAGTTAAGACCTTAACCTGTAGGCCGTAGTAAGAGTTAAGACCTTAACCAGTAGGCCAGAGTAGGAGTCTAAGACCTTAGCTATTAGGCCAGAGTAAGAGTTAAGACCTTAACAAGTAGGCCAGAGTAAGAGTTAAGACCTTAACCAGTAGGCCAGAGTAAGAGTTAAGGCCTTAGCTATTAGGCCAGGGTAAGAGTTAAGACCTTAGCTATTAGGCCAGAGTAAGAGTTAAGACCTTAACCATTAGGCCAGAGTACGAGTCTAAGACCTTAGCTATTAGGCCAGCGTAAGAGTTAAGACCTTAACCAGTAGACCAGAATAAGAGTTAAGACCTTAGCTATTAGGCAAGAGTTAAGACCTTAACAAGTAGGCCAGAGTAACAGTTAAGACCTTAACCTGTAGGCCATAGTACGTGTCTAAGACCTTAGCTATTAGGCCAGAGTAAGAGTTAAGACCTTAACCTATAGGCCATAGTACGAGTCTAAGACCTTAGCTATTAGGCCAGAGTAAGAGTTAAGATCTTAACCAGTAGGCCAGAGTAAGAGTTAAGACCTTAGCTATTAGGCCAGAGTAAGAGTTAAGACCTTAACCAATAGGCCAGAGTAAGAGTCTAAGACCTTAACCATTAGGTCAGAGTAAGAGTTAAAACCTTAGCTATTAGGCCATAGTAAGAGTTAAGACCTTAACCAGTAAGCCAGAGTAAGAGTCTAAGACCTTAACCATTAGGCCAAAGTAAGTGTTAAGACCTTAACCAGTAGGCCAGAGTAAGAGTTAAGACCTTAGCTATTAGGCCAGAGTAAGAGTTAAGACCTTAACCAGTATGCCAGAGTAAGAGTCTAAGACCTTAACCATTAGGCCAGAGTAAGAGTTAAGACCTTAACCAGAAGGCCAGAGTAAGTGTTAAGACCTTAACCAGTAGGCCAGAGTAAGAGGTAAGACCTTAGCTATTAGGCCAGAGTAAGAGTTAAGACCGTAACCAGTAGGCCAGAGTAAGAGTCTAAGACCTTAACCATTAGGCCAAATAAAGTGTTAAGACCTTATCCAGTAGGCCAGTGTAAGAGTTAATACCTTAGCCATTAGACCAAAGTAAGAGTTAAGACCTTAACCAGTAGGCCATAGTAAGAGTTAAGACCTTAACCAGTAGGCCAGAGTACGAGTCTAAGACCTTAGCTATTAGGCCAGAGTAAGAGTTAAGACCTTAACAAGTAGTCCAGAGTAACAGTTAAGACCTTAGCTATTAGGCCAGAGTAAGAGTTAAGACCTTAACCAGTAGGCCAGAGTGAGAGTTAAGACCTTAACTATTTGGCCAGAGTAAGAGTTAAGACCTTAGCTATTAGGCCAGAGTAAGAGTTAAGACCTTAACCATTAGGTAAGAGTACGAGTCTAAGACCTTAGCTATAAGGCCAGAGTAAGAGTTAAGACCTTAACCTGTAGGCCAAAGTACGAGTCTAAGACCTTAGCTATTAGGTCAGAGTACGGGTCTAAGACCTTAGCTATTAGGCCAGAGTAAGAGTTAAGACCTTAACCAGCAGGCCAGAGTAGGAGTTAAGACCTTAACCAGTAGGCCAGAGTAAGTGTTAAGACCTTAACCAGTAGGCCAGAGTAAGAGTTAAGACCTTAGCTATCAGGCCAGAGTAAGAGTTAAGACCTTAACCAGTAGGCCAGAGTACTAGTTAAGACCTTAACCATTAGGCCAGAGTACGAGTCTAAGACCTTAGCTATTAGGCCAGAGTAAGAGTTAAGACCTTAACCAGTAGGCCAGAGTAAGAGTTAAGACCTTAACCTGTAGGCCATAATACATGTCTAAGACCTTAGCTATTAGGCCAGAGTAAGAGTTAAGACCTTAACCTATAGGCCATAGTACGATTCTAAGACCTTAGCTATTAGGCCAGAGTAAGAGTTAAGACCTTAACCAGTAGGCCAGAGTAAGAGTTAAGACCTTAGCTATTAGGCCAGAGTAAGAGTTAAGACCTTAACCATTAGGCCAGAGTACGAGTCTAAGACCTTAGTTATAAGGCCAGAGTAAGAGTTAAGACCTTAACCTGTAGGCCAAAGTACGAGTCTAAGACCTTAGCTATTAGGTCAGAGTACGGGTCTAAGACCTTAGCTATTAGGCTAGAGTAAGAGTTAAGACCTTAACCAGCAGGCCAGAGTAAGAGTTAAGACCTTAACCAGTAGGCCAGAGTAAGTGTTAAGACCTTAACCAGTAGGCCAGAGTAAGAGTTAAGACCTTAGCTATTAGGCCAGAGAAAGAGTTAAGATCTTAACCAGTAGGCCAGAGTACTAGTTAAGACCTTAAACATTAGGCCAGAGTACGAGTCTAAGACCTTAGCTATTAGGCCAGAGTAAGAGTTAAGACCTTAACCTGTAGGCCGTAGTAAGAGTTAAGACCTTAACCAGTAGGCCAGAGTAGGAGTCTAACACCTTAGCTATTAGGCCAGAGTAAGAGTTAAGACCTTAACAAGTAGGCCAGAGTAAGAGTTAAGACCTTAACCAGTAGGCCAGAGTAAGAGTTAAGGCCTTAGCTATTAGGCCAGGGTAAGAGTTAAGACCTTAGCTATTAGGCCAGAGTAAGAGTTAAGACCTTAACCATTAGGCCAGAGTACGAGTCTAAGACCTTAGCTATTAGGCCAGCGTAAGAGTTAAGACCTTAACCAGTAGACCAGAGTAAGAGTTAAGACCTTAGCTATTAGGCCAGAGTAAGAGTTAAGACCTTAACAAGTAGGCCAGAGTAACAGTTAAGACCTTAACCTGTAGGCCATAGTACGTGTCTAAGACCTTAGCTATTAGGCCAGAGTAAGAGTTAAGACCTTAACCTATAGGCCATAGTACGAGTCTAAGACCTTAGCTATTAGGCCAGAGTAAGAGTTAAGACCTTAACCAGTAGGCCAGAGTAAGAGTTAAGACCTTAGCTATTAGGCCAGAGTAAGAGTTAAGACCTTAACCAATAGGCCAGAGTAAGAGTCTAAGACCTTAACCATTAGGTCAGAGTAAGAGATAAAACCTTAGCTATTAGACCAGAGTAAGAGTTAAGACCTTAACCAGTAAGCCAGAGTAAGAGTCTAAGACCTTAACCATTAGGCCAAAGTAAGTGTTAAGACCTTAACCAGTAGGCCAGAGTAAGAGTTAAGACCTTAGCTATTAAGCCGGAGTAAGAGTTAAGACCTTAGCCAGTAGGCCAGAGTAAGAGTCTAAGACCTTAACCATTAGGCCAAAGTAAGAGTTAACACCTTAACCAGTAGGCCAGAGTAAGAGTTAAGACCTTAGCTATTAGGCCAGAGTAAGAGTTAAGACCTTAACCAGTAGGCCAGAGTAAGAGTTAAGACCTTAACCTGTAGGCCATAGTACGAGTCTAAGACCTTAGCTATTAGGCCAAAGTAAGAGTTAAGACCTTAACCTATAGGCCATAGTACGAGTCTAAGACCTTAGCTATTAGGCCAGAGTAGGAGTCTAAGACCTTAACCATTACGCCAGAGTATGAGACTAAGACCTTAGCTATTAGGCCAGAGTATGAGTCTAAGACCTTAGCTAATAGGCCAGAGTAAGAGTTAAAACCTTAGCTATTAGGCCAGAGTAAGAGTTAAGACCTTAACCAGTAGGCCAGAGTAAGTGTCTAAGACCTTAACCATTAGACCAGAGTAAGAGTTAAAACCTTAACCAGTAGGCCAGAGTAAGAGTTAAGACCTTAACTGGTAGGCCAGAGTAAGAGTTAAGACCTTAACCTGTAGGCCATAGTACGAGTCTAAGACCATAGCTATTAGGCAAGAGTAATAATTAAGACCTTAACCAGTAGGCCAGAGTAAGAGTTAAGACCTTAACCAGTAGGCCAGAGTACGAGTCTAAGACCTTAACCATTAGGCCAGAGTGCGAGTCTAAGACCTTAGCTATTAGGCCATAGTACAAGTCTAAGACCTTAGCTATTAGGCCAGAGTAAGAGTTAAGACCTTAGAGATTAGGCCAGAGTACGAGTTAATACCTTAGCTATTAGGCCAGAGTAAGAGTTACGACCTTAGCTATTAGGCCAGAGTAAGAGTTAAGACCTTAGCTATTTGGCCAGAGTAGGAGTTTAGACCTTAACCATTAGGCCAGAGTACGAGTCTAAGACCTTAGCTATTAGGCCAGAGTAAGAGTTAAGACCTTAACCTGTAGGCCGTAGTAAGAGTTAAGACCTTAACCAGTAGGCCAGAGTAGGAGTCTAAGACCTTAGCTATTAGGCCAGAGTAAGAGTTAAGACCTTAACAAGTAGGCCAGAGTAAGAGTTAAGACCTTAACCAGTAGGCCAGAGTAAGAGTTAAGGCCTTAGCTATTAGGCCAGGGTAAGAGTTAAGACCTTAGCTATTAGGCCAGAGTAAGAGTTAAGACCTTAACCATTAGGCCAGAGTACGAGTCTAAGACCTTAGCTATTAGGCCAGCGTAAGAGTTAAGACCTTAACCAGTAGAGCAGAATAAGAGTTAAGACCTTAGCTATTAGGCAAGAGTTAAGACCTTAACAAGTAGGCCAGAGTAACAGTTAAGACCTTAACCTGTAGGCCATAGTACGTGTCTAAGACCTTAGCTATTAGGCCAGAGTAAGAGTTAAGACCTTAACCTATAGGCCATAGTACGAGTCTAAGACCTTAGCTATTAGGCCAGAGTAAGAGTTAAGATCTTAACCAGTAGGCCAGAGTAAGAGTTAAGACCTTAGCTATTAGGCCAGAGTAAGAGTTAAGACCTTAACCAATAGGCCAGAGTAAGAGTCTAAGACCTTAACCATTAGGTCAGAGTAAGAGTTAAAACCTTAGCTATTAGGCCATAGTAAGAGTTAAGACCTTAACCAGTAAGCCAGAGTAAGAGTCTAAGACCTTAACCATTAGGCCAAAGTAAGTGTTAAGACCTTAACCAGTAGGCCAGAGTAAGAGTTAAGACCTTAGCTATTAGGCCAGAGTAAGAGTTAAGACCTTAACCAGTATGCCAGAGTAAGAGTCTAAGACCTTAACCATTAGGCCAGAGTAAGAGTTAAGACCTTAACCAGAAGGCCAGAGTAAGTGTTAAGACCTTAACCAGTAGGCCAGAGTAAGAGGTAAGACCTTAGCTATTAGGCCAGAGTAAGAGTTAAGACCGTAACCAGTAGGCCAGAGTAAGAGTCTAAGACCTTAACCATTAGGCCAAATAAAGTGTTAAGACCTTATCCAGTAGGCCAGTGTAAGAGTTAATACCTTAGCCATTAGACCAAAGTAAGAGTTAAGACCTTAACCAGTAGGCCATAGTAAGAGTTAAGACCTTAACCAGTAGGCCAGAGTACGAGTCTAAGACCTTAGCTATTAGGCCAGAGTAAGAGTTAAGACCTTAACAAGTAGTCCAGAGTAACAGTTAAGACCTTAGCTATTAGGCCAGAGTAAGAGTTAAGACCTTAACCAGTAGGCCAGAGTGAGAGTTAAGACCTTAACTATTTGGCCAGAGTAAGAGTTAAGACCTTAGCTATTAGGCCAGAGTAAGAGTTAAGACCTTAACCATTAGGTAAGAGTACGAGTCTAAGACCTTAGCTATAAGGCCAGAGTAAGAGTTAAGACCTTAACCTGTAGGCCAAAGTACGAGTCTAAGACCTTAGCTATTAGGTCAGAGTACGGGTCTAAGACCTTAGCTATTAGGCCAGAGTAAGAGTTAAGACCTTAACCAGCAGGCCAGAGTAAGAGTTAAGACGTTAACCAGTAGGCCAGAGTAAGTGTTAAGACCTTAACCAGTAGGCCAGAGTAAGAGTTAAGACATTAGCTATTAGGCCAGAGTAGGAGTTAAGACCTTAACCAGTAGGCCAGAGTACTAGTTAAGACCTTAACCATTAGGCGAGAGTACGAGTCTAAGACCTTAGCTATTAGGCCAGAGTAAGAGTTAAGACCTTAACCTGTAGGCCGTAGTAAGAGTTAAGACCTTAACCAGTAGGCCAGAGTACGAGTCTAAGACCTTAGCTATTAGGCCAGAGTAAGAGTTAAGACCTTAACAAGTAGGCCAGAGTAAGAGTTAAGACCTTAACCAGTAGGCCAGAGTAAGAGTTAAGGCCTTAGCTATTAGGCCAGGGTAAGAGTTAAGACCTTAGCTATTAGGCCAGAGTAAGAGTTAAGACCTTAACCAATAGGCCAGAGTAAGAGTCTAAGACCTTAACCATTAGGTCAGCGTAAGAGTTAAGACCTTAACCAGTAGACCAGAGTAAGAGTTAAGACCTTAGCTATTAGGCCAGAGTAAGAGTTAAGACCTTAACTAGTAGGCCAGAGTAACAGTTAAGACCTTAACCTGTAGGCCATAGTACGTGTCTAAGACCTTAGCTATTAGGCCAGAGTAAGAGTTAAGACCTTAACCTATAGGCCATAGTACGAGTCTAAGACCTTAGCTATTAGGCCAGAGTAAGAGTTAAGACCTTAACCAGTAGGCCAGAGTAAGAGTTAAGACCTTAGCTATTAGGCCAGAGTAAGAGTTAAGACCTTAACCAATAGGCCAGAGTTAGAGTCTAAGACCTTAACCATTAGGTCAGAGTAAGAGTTAAAACCTTAGCTATTAGGCCAGAGTAAGAGTTCAGACCTTAACCAGTAAGCCAGAGTAAGAGTCTAAGACCTTAACCATTAGGCCAAAGTAAGTGTTAAGACCTTAACCAGTAGGCCAGAGTAAGAGTTAAGACCTTAGCTATTAGGCCAGAGTAAGAGTTAAGACCTTAACCAGTAGGCCAGCTTAAGAGTATAAGACCTTAACCATTAGGCCTAAGTAAGAGTTAAGAACTTAACCAGTAGGCCAAAGTAAGAGTTAAGACCTTAGCTATTAGGCCATAGTACGAGTCTAAGACCTTAAACAGTAGGCCAGAGTAAGAGTTAAGACCTTAACCTGTAGGCCATAGTACGAGTCTAAGACCTTAGCTATTAGACCAGAGTAAGAGTTAAGACCTTAACCTATAGGCCATAGTACGAATCTAAGACCTTAGCTATTAGGCCAGAGTAAGAGTCTAAGACCTTAACCATTAGGCCAGAGTACGAGACTAAGACCTTAGCTATTAGGCCAGAGTACGAGTCTAAGACTTTAGCTAATAGGCCAGAGTAAGAGTTAAAACCTTAGCTATTAGGCCAGAGGAAGAGTTAAGACCTTAACCAGTAGGCCAGAGTAAGAGTCTAATACCTTAACAATTAGAACAGAGTAAGAGTTAAAACCTTAACCAGTATGCCAGAGTAAGAGTTAAGACCTTAACCGGTAGGCCAGAGTAAGAGTTAAGACCTTAGCTATTAGGCCAGAGTAAGAGTTAAGACCTTAAACAGTTGGCCAGAGTACGAGTCTAAGACCTTAGCTAATAGGCCAGAGTAAGAGTTAAGACCTTAACCATTAGGCCAGAGTAAGAGTTAAGACCTTAACCATTAGGCCAGAGTACGAGTCTAAGACCTTAGCTATTAGGCCAGAGTAAGAGTTAAGACCTTAACCAGTAGGCCAGAGTAAGAGTTAAGACCTTATCCAGTAGGCCAGAGTAAGAGTTAAGACCTTAACCAGTAGGCCAGAGTAAGAGTCTAAGACCTTAACCATTAGGCCAGAGTAAGAGTTAAAACCTTAGCTATTAGGCCATAGTAAGAGTTACGACCTTAACCAGTAGGCCAGAGTAAGAGTTAAGACCTTAGCTATTAGGCCAGAGTAAGAGGTAAGACCTTAACCATTAGGCCAGAGTAATGTTAAGACCTTAACCTTTAGGCCAGAGTACGAGTCTAAGACCGTAGCTATTATGCCAGAGTAAGAGTTAAGACCTTAACCAGAAGGCCAGAGTAAGAGTTAAGACCTTAACCAGTGGGCCAGAGTAAGAGGTAAGACCTTAGCTATTAGGCGAGAGTAAGAGTTAAGACCGTAACCAGTAGGCCAGAGTAAGAGTCTAAGACCTTAACCATTAGGCCAAATAAAGTGTTAAGACCTTATCCAGTAGGCCAGTGTAAGAGTTAATACCTTAGCCATTAGACCAAAGTAAGAGTTAAGACCTTAACCAGTAGGCCATAGTAAGAGTTAAGACCTTAACCAGTAGGCCAGAGTATGAGTCTAAGACCTTAGCTATTAGGCCAGAGTAAGAGTTAAGACCTTAACAAGTAGTCCAGAGTAACAGTTAAGACCTTAGCTATTAGGCCAGAGTAAGAGTTAAGACCTTAACCAGTAGGCCAGAGTGAGAGTTAAGACCTTAACTATTAGGCCAGAGTAAGAGTTAAGACCTTAGCTATTAGGCCAGAGTAAGAGTTAAGACCTTAACCATTAGGCCAGAGTACGAGTCTAAAACCTTAGCTATAAAGCCAGAGTAAGAGTTAAGACCTTAACCTGTAGGCCAAAGTACGAGTCTAAGACCTTAGCTATTAGGTCAGAGTACGGGTCTAAGACCTTAGCTATTAGGCCAGAGTAAGAGTTAAGACCTTAACCAGCAGGCCAGAGTAGGAGTTAAGACCTTAACCAGTAGGCCAGAGTAAGTGTTAAGACCTTAACCAGTAGGCCAGAGTAAGAGTTAAGACCTTAGCTATCAGGCCAGAGTAAGAGTTAAGACCTTAACCAGTAGGCCAGAGTACTAGTTAAGACCTTAACCATTAGGCCAGAGTACGAGTCTAAGACCTTAGCTATTAGGCCAGAGTAAGAGTTAAGACCTTAACCTGTAGGCCGTAGTAAGAGTTAAGACATTAACCAGTATGCCAGAGTACGAGTCTAAGACCTTAGCTATTAGGCCAGAGTAAGAGTTAAGACCTTAACAAGTAGGCCAGAGTAAGAGTTAAGACCTTAACCAGTAGGCCAGAGTAAGAGTTAAGGCCTTAGCTATTAGGCCAGAGTAAGAGTTAAGACCTTAGCTATTAGGCCAGAGTAAGAGTTAAGACCTTAACCATTAGGCCAGAGTACGAGTCTAAGACCTTAGCTATTAGGCCAGAGTAAGAGTTAAGACCTTAACCAGTAGGCCAGAGTAAGAGTTAAGACCTTAGCTATTAGGCCAGAGTAAGAGTTAAGACCTTAACCAGTAGGCAAGAGTAACAGTTAAGACCTTAACCTGTAGGCCACAGTACGTGTCTAAGACCTTAGCTATTAGGCCAGAGTAAGAGTTAAGACCTTAACCTATAGGCCATAGTACGATTCTAAGACCTTAGCTATTAGGCCAGAGTAAGAGTTAAGACCTTAACCAGTAGGCCAGAGTAAGAGTTAAGACCTTAACCAGTAGGATAGAGTAAGAGTTAAGACCTTAGCTATTAGGCCAGAGTAAGAGTTAAGACCTTAACCATTAGGCCAGAGTACGAGTCTAAGACCTTAGCTATAAAGCCAGAGTAAGAGTTAAGACCTTAACCAGTAGACCAGAGTAAGAGTTAAGACCTTAGCTATTAGGCCAGAGTAAGAGTTAAGACCTTAACCAGTAGGCCAGAGTAAGAGTTAAGACCTTAACCAGAAGGCCAGAGTAAGAGTTAAGACCTTAGCTATTAGGCCAGAGTAAGAGTTAAGACCTTAACCATTAGGCCAGAGTACGAGTCTAAGACCTTAGCTATAAAGCCAGAGTAAGAGTTAAGACCTTAACCAGTAGACCAGAGTAAGAGTTAAGACCTTAGCTATTAGGCCAGAGTAAGAGTTAAGACCTTAACCAATAGGCCAGAGTAAGAGTCTAAGACCTTAACCATTAGGCCAGAGTAAGAGTTAAAACCTTAGCTATTAGGCCAGAGTAAGAGTTAAGACCTTAACCAGTAGGCCAGAGTAAGAGTCTAAGACCTTAACCATTAGGCCAAAGTAAGTGTTAAGACCTTAACCAGTAGGCCAGAGTAAGAGTTAAGACCTTAGCTATTAGGCCAGAGTAAGAGTTAAGACCTTAACCAGTAGGCCAGAGTAAGAGTCTAAGACCTTAACCATTAGGCCAAAGTAAGAGTTAAGACCTTAACCAGTAGGCCAAAGTAAGAGTTAAGACCTTAGCTATTAGGCCATAGTACGAGTCTAAGACCTTAAACAGTAGGTCAGAGTAAGAGTTAAGACCTTAACCTGTAGGCCATAGTACGAGTCTAAGACCTTAGCTATTAGACCAGAGAGAGAGTTAAGACCTTAACCTATAGGCCATAGTACGAGTCTAAGACCTTAGCTATTAGGCCAGAGTAAGAGTCTAAGACCTTAACCATTAGGCCAGAGTACGAGACTAAGACCTTAGCTATTAGGCCAGAGTACGAGTCTAAGACTTTAGCTAATAGGCCAGAGTAAGAGTTAAAACCTTAGCTATTAGGCCAGAGTAAGAGTTAAGACCTTAACCAGTAGGCCAGAGTAAGAGTCTAAGACCTTAACCATTAGACCAGAGTAAGAGTTAAATCCTTAACCAGTAGGCCAGAGTAAGAGTTAAGACCTTAACCGGTAGGCCAGAGTAAGAGTTAAGACCTTAACCTGTAGGCCATAGTACGAGTCTAAGACCTTAGCTATTAGGCCAGAGTAAGAGTTAAGACCTTAACCAGAAGGCCAGAGTAAGTGTTAAGACCTTAACCAGTAGGCCAGAGTAAGAGGTAAGACCTTAGCTATTAGGCCAGAGTAAGAGTTAAGACGTTAACCAGCAGGCCAGAGTAAGAGTTAAGACGTTAACCAGTAGGCCAGAGTAAGTGTTAAGACCTTAACCAGTAGGCCAGAGTAAGAGTTAAGACATTATCTATTAGGCCAGAGTAGGAGTAAAGACCTTAACCAGTAGGCCAGAGTACTAGTTAAGACCTTAACCATTAGGCGAGAGTACGAGTCTAAGACCTTAGCTATTAGGCCAGAGTAAGAGTTAAGACCTTAACCTGTAGGCCGTAGTAAGAGTTAAGACCTTAACCAGTAGGCCAGAGTACGAGTCTAAGACCTTAGCTATTAGGCCAGAGTAAGAGTTAAGACCTTAACAAGTAGGCCAGAGTAAGAGTTAAGACCTTAACCAGTAGGCCAGAGTAAGAGTTAAGGCCTTAGCTATTAGGCCAGGGTAAGAGTTAAGACCTTAGCTATTAGGCCAGAGTAAGAGATAAGACCTTAAACAGTAGGCCAGAGTAAGAGTTAAGACCGTAGCTATTAGGCCAGAGTAAGAGTTAAGACCTTAACCAGTAGGCCAGAGTAAGAGTTAAGACCTTAACCTGTAGGCCATAATACGTGTCTAAGACCTTAGCTATTAGGCCAGAGTAAGAGTTAAGACCTTAACCTATAGGCCATAGTACGATTCTAAGACCTTAGCTATTAGGCCAGAGTAAGAGTTAAGACCTTAACCAGTAGGCCAGAGTAAGAGTTAAGACCTTAGCTATTAGGCCAGAGTAAGAGTTAAGACCTTAACCATTAGGCCAGAGTACGAGTCTAAGACCTTAGTTATAAGGCCAGAGTAAGAGTTAAGACCTTAACCTGTAGGCCAAAGTACGAGTCTAAGACCTTAGCTATTAGGCCAGAGTAAGAGTTAAGACCTTAACCAGCAGGCCAGAGTAAGAGTTAAGACCTTAACCAGTAGGCCAGAGTAAGTGTTAAGACCTTAACCAGTAGGCCAGAGTAAGAGTTAAGACCTTAGCTATTAGGCCAGAGTAAGAGTTAAGATCTTAACCAGTAGGCCAGAGTACTAGTTAAGACCTTAAACATTAGGCCAGAGTACGAGTCTAAGACCTTAGCTATTAGGCCAGAGTAAGAGTTAAGACCTTAACCTGTAGGCCGTAGTAAGAGTAAAGACCTTAACCAGTAGGCCAGAGTAGGAGTCTAAGACCTTAGCTATTAGGCCAGAGTAAGAGTTAAGACATTAACAAGTAGGCCAGAGTAAGAGTTAAGACCTTAACCAGTAGGCCAGAGTAAGAGTTAAGGCCTTAGCTATTAGGCCAGGGTAAGAGTTAAGACCTTAGCTATTAGGCCAGAGTAAGAGTTAAGACCTTAACCATTAGGCCAGAGTACGAGTCTAAGACCTTAGCTATTAGGCCAGTGTAAGAGTTAAGACCTTAACCAGTAGACCAGAGTAAGAGTTAAGACCTTAGCTATTAGGCCAGAGTAAGAGTTAAGACCTTAACCAGTAGGCCAGGGTAACAGTTAAGACCTTAACCTGTAGGCCATAGTACGTGTCTAAGACCTTAGCTATTAGGCCAGAGTAAGAGTTAAGACCTTAACCTATAGGCCATAGTACGAGTCTAAGACCTTAGCTATCAGGCCAGAGTAAGAGTTAAGACCTTAACCAGTAGGCCAGAGTAAGAGTTAAGACCTTAGCTATTAGGCCAGAGTAAGAGTTAAGACCTTAACCAATAGGCCAGAGTAAGAGTCTAAGACCTTAACCATCAGGTCAGAGTAAGAGTTAAAACCTTAGCTATTAGGCCAGAGTAAGAGTTAAGACCTTAACCAGTAAGCCAGAGTAAGAGTCTAAGACCTTAACCATTAGGCCAAAGTAAGTGTTAAGACCTTAACCAGTAGGCCAGAGTAAGAGGTAAGACCTTAGCTATTAGGCGAGAGTAAGAGTTAAGACCGTAACCAGTAGGCCAGAGTAAGAGTCTAAGACCTTAAACATTAGGCCAAATAAAGTGTTAAGACCTTATCCAGTAGGCCAGTGTAAGAGCCATTAGACCAAAGTAAGAGTTAAGACCTTAACCAGTAGGCCATAGTAAGAGTTAAGACCTTAACCAGTAGGCCAGAGTACGAGTCTAAGACCTTAGCTATTAGGCCAGAGTAAGAGTTAAGACCTTACCAAGTAGTCCAGAGTAGCAGTTAAGACCTTAGCTATTAGGCCAGAGTAAGAGTTAAGACCTTAACCAGTAGGCCAGAGTGAGAGTTAAGACCTTAACTATTAGGCCAGAGTAAGAGTTAAGACCTTAGCTATTAGGCCAGAGTAAGAGTTAAGACCTTAACCATTAGGCCAGAGTACGAGTGTAAGACCTTAGCTATAAGGCCAGAGTAAGAGTTAAGACCTTAACCTGTAGGCCAAAGTAGGAGTCTAAGACCTTAGCTATTAGGTCAGAGTACGGGTCTAAGACCTTAGCTATTAGGCCAGAGTAAGAGTTAAGACCTTAACCAGCAGGCCAGAGTAGGAGTTAAGACCTTAACCAGTAGGCCAGAGTAAGTGTTAAGACCTTAACCAGTAGGCCAGAGTAAGAGTTACGACCTTAGCTATCAGGCCAGAGTAAGAGTTAAGACCTTAACCAGTAGGCCAGAGTACTAGTTAAGACCTTAAACATTAGGCCAGAGTACGAGTCTAAGACCTTAGCTATTAGGCCAGAGTAAGAGTTAAGACCTTAACCTGTAGGCCGTAGTAAGAGTTAAGACATTAACCAGTAGGCCAGAGTACGAGTCTAAGACCTTAGCTATTAGGCCAGAGTAAGAGTTAAGACCTTAACAAGTAGGACAGAGTAAGTGTTAAGACCTTAACCAGTAGGCCAGAGTAAGAGTTAAGGCCTTAGCTATTAGGCCAGAGTAAGAGTTAAGACCTTAGCTATTAGGCCAGAGTAAGAGTTAAGACCTTAACCATTAGGCCAGAGTACGAGTCTAAGACCTTAGCTATTAGGCCAGAGTAAGAGTTAAGACCTTAACCAGTAGGCCAGAGTAAGAGTTAAGACCTTAGCTATTAGGCCAGAGTAAGAGTTAAGACCTTAACCAGTAGGCCAGAGTAACAGTTAAGACCTTAACCTGTAGGCCATAGTACGTGTCTAAGACCTTAGCTATTAGGCCAGAGTAAGAGTTAAGACCTTAACCTATAGGCCATAGTACGATTCTAAGACCTTAGCTATTAGGCCAGAGTAAGAGTTAAGACCTTAACCAGTAGGCCAGAGTAAGAGTTAAGACCTTAACCAGTAGGCCAGAGTAAGAGTTAAGACCTTAGCTATTAGGCCAGAGTAAGAGTTAAGACCTTAACCATTAGGCCAGAGTACGAGTCTAAGACCTTAGCTATAAAGCCAGAGTAAGAGTTAAGACCTTAACCAGTAGACCAGAGTAAGAGTTAAGACCTTAGCTATTAGGCCAGAGTAAGAGTTAAGACCTTAACCAGTAGGCCAGAGTAAGAGTTAAGACCTTAACCAGTAGGCCAGTGTAAGAGTTAAGACCTTAGCTATTAGGCCAGAGTAAGAGTTAAGACCTTAACCATTAGGCCAGAGTACGAGTCTAAGACCTTAGCTATGAAGCCAGAGTAAGAGTTAAGACCTTAACCAGTAGACCAGAGTAAGAGTTAAGACCTTACTTATTAGGCCAGAGTAAGAGTTAAGACCTTAACCAATAGGCCAGAGTAAGAGTCTAAGACCATAACCATTAGGCCAGAGTAAGAGTTAAAACCTTAGCTATTAGGCCAGAGTAAGAGTTAAGACCTTAACCAGTAGGCCAGAGTAAGAGTCTAAGACCTTAACCATTAGGCCAAAGTAAGTGTTAAGACCTTAACCAGTAGGCCAGAGTAAGAGTTAAGACCTTAGCTATTAGGCCAGAGTAAGAGTTAAGACCTTAACCAGTAGGCCAGAGTAAGAGTCTAAGACCTTAACCATTAGGCCAAAGTAAGAGTTAAGACCTTAACCAGTAGGCCAAAGTAAGAGTTAAGACCTTAGCTATTAGGCCATAGTACGAGTCTAAGACCTTAAACAGTAGGCCAGAGTAAGAGTTGAGACCTTAACCTGTAGGCCATAGTACGAGTCTAAGACCTTAGCTATTAGACCAGAGTAAGAGTTAAGACCTTAACCTATAGGCCATAGTACGAGTCTAAGACCTTAGCTATTAGGCCAGAGTAAGAGTCTAAGACCTTAACCATTAGGCCAGAGTACGAGACTAAGCCCTTAGCTATTAGGCCAGAGTACGAGTCTAAGACTTTAGCTAATAGGCCAGAGTAAGAGTTAAAACCTTAGCTATTAGGCCAGAGTAAGAGTTAAGACCTTAACCAGTAGGCCAGAGTAAGAGTCTAAGACCTTAACCATTAGACCAGAGTAAGAGTTAAATCCTTAACCAGTAGGCCAGAGTAAGAGTTAAGACCTTAACCGGTAGGCCAGAGTAAGAGTTAAGACCTTAACCTGTAGGCCATAGTACGAGTCTAAGACCTTAGCTATTAGGCCAGAGTAAGAGTTAAGACCTTAACCAGAAGGCCAGAGTAAGTGTTAAGACCTTAACCAGTAGGCCAGAGTAAGAGGTAAGACCTTAGCTATTAGGCCAGAGTAAGAGTTAAGACCTTAACCAGCAGGCCAGAGTAAGAGTTAAGACGTTAACCAGTAGGCCAGAGTAAGTGTTAAGACCTTAACCAGTAGGCCAGAGTAAGAGTTAAGACATTAGCTATTAGGCCAGAGTAGGAGTTAAGACCTTAACCAGTAGGCCAGAGTACTAGTTAACCGGGTCTGGTGGCTCAGTGGACTAATGCGTCTGCTGCAGGGGCCTGTGTTTGACCTCATGGTCACAGGTTCAAATCCCGGCGGGTCCACTCAGCCTTTCATCCATCTGAGGTCGATAAAATGAGTACCATTGAGTTGGGTAACAATAAACATCTGTTATTCAGCGCCAAGATACCCGTAGTGGTGAACGTGCGCTTTACAAATACACGTGTTACGTGTTATGTTAAGACCTTAACCAGTAGGCCAGAGTACTAGTTAAGACCTTAACCATTAGGCGAGAGTACGAGTCTAAGACCTTAGCTATTAGGCCAGAGTAAGAGTTAAGACCTTAACCTGTAGGCCGTAGTAAGAGTTAAGACCTTAACCAGTAGGCCAGAGTACGAGTCTAAGACCGTAGCTATTAGGCCAGAGTAAGAGTTAAGACCTTAACAAGTAGGCCAGAGTAAGAGTTAAGACCTTAACCAGTAGGCCAGAGTAAGAGTTAAGGCCTTAGCTATTAGGCCAGGGTAAGAGTTAAGACCTTAGCTATTAGGCCAGAGTAAGAGATAAGACCTTAAACAGTAGGCCAGAGTAAGAGTTAAGACCTTAACCAGTAGGCCAGAGTAAGAGTTAAGACCTTAACCTGTAGGCCATAATACGTGTCTAAGACCTTAGCTATTAGGCCAGAGTAAGAGTTAAGACCTTAACCTATAGGCCATAGTACGATTCTAAGACCTTAGCTATTAGGCCAGAGTAAGAGTTAAGACCTTAACCAGTAGGCCAGAGTAAGAGTTAAGACCTTAGCTATTAGGCCAGAGTAAGAGTTAAGACCTTAACCATTAGGCCAGAGTACGAGTCTAAGACCTTAGTTATAAGGCCAGACTAAGAGTTAAGACCTTAACCTGTAGGCCAAAGTACGAGTCTAAGACCTTAGCTATTAGGTCAGAGTACGGGTCTAAGACCTTAGCTATTAGGCCAGAGTAAGAGTTAAGACCTTAACCAGCAGGCCAGAGTAAGAGTTAAGACCTTAACCAGTAGGCCAGAGTAAGTGTTAAGACCTTAACCAGTAGGCCAGAGTAAGAGTTAAGACCTTAGCTATTAGGCCAGAGTAAGAGTTAAGATCTTAACCAGTAGGCCAGAGTACTAGTTAAGACCTTAAACATTAGGCCAGAGTACGAGTCTAAGACCTTAGCTATTAGGCCAGAGTAAGAGTTAAGACCTTAACCAGTAGGCCAGAGTAAGAGTCTAAGACCTTAACCATTAGGCCAAAGTAAGTGTTAAGACCTTAACCAGTAGGCCAGAGTAAGAGTTAAGACCTTAGCTATTAGGCCAGAGTAAGAGTTAAGACCTTAACCAGTAGGCCAGAGTAAGAGTCTAAGACCTTAACCATTAGGCCAAAGTAAGAGTTAAGACCTTAACCAGTAGGCCAAAGTAAGAGTTAAGACCTTAGCTATTAGGCCATAGTACGAGTCTAAGACCTTAAACAGTAGGCCAGAGTAAGAGTTGAGACCTTAACCTGTAGGCCATAGTACGAGTCTAAGACCTTAGCTATTAGACCAGAGTAAGAGTTAAGACCTTAACCTATAGGCCATAGTACGAGTCTAAGACCTTAGCTATTAGGCCAGAGTAAGAGTCTAAGACCTTAACCATTAGGCCAGAGTACGAGACTAAGCCCTTAGCTATTAGGCCAGAGTACGAGTCTAAGACTTTAGCTAATAGGCCAGAGTAAGAGTTAAAACCTTAGCTATTAGGCCAGAGTAAGAGTTAAGACCTTAACCAGTAGGCCAGAGTAAGAGTCTAAGACCTTAACCATTAGACCAGAGTAAGAGTTAAATCCTTAACCAGTAGGCCAGAGTAAGAGTTAAGACCTTAACCGGTAGGCCAGAGTAAGAGTTAAGACCTTAACCTGTAGGCCATAGTACGAGTCTAAGACCTTAGCTATTAGGCCAGAGTAAGAGTTAAGACCTTAACCAGAAGGCCAGAGTAAGTGTTAAGACCTTAACCAGTAGGCCAGAGTAAGAGGTAAGACCTTAGCTATTAGGCCAGAGTAAGAGTTAAGACCTTAACCAGCAGGCCAGAGTAAGAGTTAAGACGTTAACCAGTAGGCCAGAGTAAGTGTTAAGACCTTAACCAGTAGGCCAGAGTAAGAGTTAAGACATTAGCTATTAGGCCAGAGTAGGAGTTAAGACCTTAACCAGTAGGCCAGAGTACTAGTTAACCGGGTCTGGTGGCTCAGTGGACTAATGCGTCTGCTGCAGGGGCCTGTGTTTGACCTCATGGTCACAGGTTCAAATCCCGGCGGGTCCACTCAGCCTTTCATCCATCTGAGGTCGATAAAATGAGTACCATTGAGTTGGGTAACAATAAACATCTGTTATTCAGCGCCAAGATACCCGTAGTGGTGAACGTGCGCTTTACAAATACACGTGTTACGTGTTATGTTAAGACCTTAACCAGTAGGCCAGAGTACTAGTTAAGACCTTAACCATTAGGCGAGAGTACGAGTCTAAGACCTTAGCTATTAGGCCAGAGTAAGAGTTAAGACCTTAACCTGTAGGCCGTAGTAAGAGTTAAGACCTTAACCAGTAGGCCAGAGTACGAGTCTAAGACCGTAGCTATTAGGCCAGAGTAAGAGTTAAGACCTTAACAAGTAGGCCAGAGTAAGAGTTAAGACCTTAACCAGTAGGCCAGAGTAAGAGTTAAGGCCTTAGCTATTAGGCCAGGGTAAGAGTTAAGACCTTAGCTATTAGGCCAGAGTAAGAGATAAGACCTTAAACAGTAGGCCAGAGTAAGAGTTAAGACCTTAACCAGTAGGCCAGAGTAAGAGTTAAGACCTTAACCTGTAGGCCATAATACGTGTCTAAGACCTTAGCTATTAGGCCAGAGTAAGAGTTAAGACCTTAACCTATAGGCCATAGTACGATTCTAAGACCTTAGCTATTAGGCCAGAGTAAGAGTTAAGACCTTAACCAGTAGGCCAGAGTAAGAGTTAAGACCTTAGCTATTAGGCCAGAGTAAGAGTTAAGACCTTAACCATTAGGCCAGAGTACGAGTCTAAGACCTTAGTTATAAGGCCAGACTAAGAGTTAAGACCTTAACCTGTAGGCCAAAGTACGAGTCTAAGACCTTAGCTATTAGGTCAGAGTACGGGTCTAAGACCTTAGCTATTAGGCCAGAGTAAGAGTTAAGACCTTAACCAGCAGGCCAGAGTAAGAGTTAAGACCTTAACCAGTAGGCCAGAGTAAGTGTTAAGACCTTAACCAGTAGGCCAGAGTAAGAGTTAAGACCTTAGCTATTAGGCCAGAGTAAGAGTTAAGATCTTAACCAGTAGGCCAGAGTACTAGTTAAGACCTTAAACATTAGGCCAGAGTACGAGTCTAAGACCTTAGCTATTAGGCCAGAGTAAGAGTTAAGACCTTAACCTGTAGGCCGTAGTAAGAGTAAAGACCTTAACCAGTAGGCCAGAGTAGGAGTCTAAGACCTTAGCTATTAGGCCAGAGTAAGAGTTAAGACCTTAACAAGTAGGCCAGAGTAAGAGTTAAGACCTTAACCAGTAGGCCAGAGTAAGAGTTAAGGCCTTAGCTATTAGGCCAGGGTAAGAGTTAAGACCTTAGCTATTAGGCCAGAGTAAGAGTTAAGACCTTAACCATTAGGCCAGAGTACGAGTCTAAGACCTTAGCTATTAGGCCAGCGTAAGAGTTAAGACCTTAACCAGTAGACCAGAGTAAGAGTTAAGACCTTAGCTATTAGGCCAGAGTAAGAGTTAAGACCTTAACCAGTAGGCCAGGGTAACAGTTAAGACCTTAACCTGTAGGCCATAGTACGTGTCTAAGACCTTAGCTATTAGGCCAGAGTAAGAGTTAAGACCTTAACCTATAGGCCATAGTACGAGTCTAAGACCTTAGCTATTAGGCCATAGTAAGAGTTAAGACCTTAACCAGTAGGCCAGAGTAAGAGTTAAGACCTTAGCTATTAGGCCAGAGTAAGAGTTAAGACCTTAACCAATAGGCCAGAGTAAGAGTCTAAGACCTTAACCATTAGGTCAGAGTAAGAGTTAAAACCTTAGCTATTAGGCCAGAGTAAGAGTTAAGACCTTAACCAGTAGGCCAGAGTAAGAGTCTAAGACCTTAACCATTAGGCCAAAGTAAGTGTTAAGACCTTAACCAGTAGGCCAGAGTAAGAGGTAAGACCTTAGCTATTAGGCGAGAGTAAGAGTTAAGACCGTAACCAGTAGGCCAGAGTAAAAGTCTAAGACCTTAACCATTAGGCCAAATAAAGTGTTAAGACCTTATCCAGTAGGCCAGTGTAAGAGTTAATACCTTAGCCATTAGACCAAAGTAAGAGTTAAGACCTTAACCAGTAGGCCATAGTAAGAGTTAAGACCTTAACCAGTAGGCCAGAGTACGAGTCTAAGACCTTAGCTATTAGGCCAGAGTAAGAGTTAAGACCTTAACAAGTAGTCCAGAGTAACAGTTAAGACCTTAGCTATTAAGCCAGAGTAAGAGTTAAGACCTTAACCAGTAGGCCAGAGTGAGAGTTAAGACCTTAACTATTAGGCCAGAGTAAGAGTTAAGACCTTAGCTATTAGGCCAGAGTAAGAGTTAAGACCTTAACCATTAGGCCAGAGTACGAGTCTAAGACCTTAGCTATAAGGCCAGAGTAAGAGTTAAGACCTTAACCTGTAGGCCAAAGTACGAGTCTAAGACCTTAGCTATTAGGTCAGAGTACGGGTCTAAGACCTTAGCTATAAGGCCAGAGTAAGAGTTAAGACCTTAACCAGCAGGCCAGAGTAGGAGTTAAGACCTTAACCAGTAGGCCAGAGTAAGTGTTAAGACCTTAACCAGTAGGCCAGAGTAAGAGTTAAGACCTTAGCTATCAGGCCAGAGTAAGAGTTGAGACCTTAACCAGTAGGCCAGAGTACTAGTTAAGACCTTAACCATTAGGCCAGAGTACGAGTCTAAGACCTTAGCTATTAGGCCAGAGTAAGAGTTAAGACCTTAACCTGTAGGCCGTAGTAAGAGTTAAGACATTAACCAGTAGGCCAGAGTACGAGTCTAAGACCTTAGCTATTAGGCCAGAGTAAGAGTTAAGACCTTAACAAGTAGGCCAGAGTAAGAGTTAAGACCTTAACCAGTAGGCCAGAGTAAGAGTTAAGGCCTTAGCTATTAGGCAAGAGTAAGAGTTAAGACCTTAGCTATTAGGCCAGAGTAAGAGTTAAGACCTTAACCATTAGGCCAGAGTACGAGTCTAAGACCCTAGCTATGAGGCCAGAGTAAGAGTTAAGACCTTAACCAGTAGGCCAGAGTAAGAGTTAAGACCTTAGCTATTAGGCCAGAGTAAGAGTTAAGACCTTAACCAGTAGGCCAGAGTAACAGTTAAGACCTTAACCTGTAGGCCATAGTACGTGTCTAAGACCTTAGCTATTAGGCCAGAGTAAGAGTTAAGACCTTAACCTATAGGCCATAGTACGATTTTAAGACCTTAGCTATTAGGCCAGAGTAAGAGTTAAGACCTTAACCAGTAGGCCAGAGTAAGAGTTAAGACCTTAACCAGTAGGCCAGAGTAAGAGTTAAGACCTTAGCTATTAGGCCAGAGTAAGAGTTAAGACCTTAACCATTAGGCCAGAGTACGAGTCTAAGACCTTAGCTATAAAGCCAGAGTAAGAGTTAAGACCTTAACCAGTAGACCAGAGTAAGAGTTAAGACCTTAGCTATTAGGACAGAGTAAGAGTTAAGACCTTAACCAGTAGGCCAGAGTAAGAGTTAAGACCTTAACCAGTAGGCCAGAGTAAGAGTTAAGACCTTAGCTATTAGGCCAGAGTAAGAGTTAAGACCTTAACCATTAGGCCAGAGTACGAGTCTAAGACCTTAGCTATAAAGCCAGAGTAAGAGTTAAGACCTTAACCAGTAGACCAGAGTAAGAGTTAAGACCTTAGCTATTAGGCCAGAGTAAGAGTTAAGACCTTAACCAATAGGCCAGAGTAAGAGTCTAAGACCTTAACCATTAGGCCAGAGTAAGAGTTAAAACCTTAGCTATTAGGCCAGAGTAAGAGTTAAGACCTTAACCAGTAGGCCAGAGTAAGAGTCTAAGACCTTAACCATTAGGCCAAAGTAAGTGTTAAGACCTTAACCAGTAGGCCAGAGTAAGAGTTAAGACCTTAGCTATTAGGCCAGAGTAAGAGTTAAGACCTTAACCAGTAGGCCAGAGTTAGAGTCTAAGACCTTAACCATTAGGACAAAGTAAGAGTTAAGACCTTAACCAGTAGGCCAAAGTAAGAGTTACGACCTTAGCTATTAGGCCATAGTACGAGTCTAAGACCTTAAACAGTAGGCCAGAGTAAGAGTTAAGACCTTAACCTGTAGGCCATAGTATGAGTCTAAGACCTTAGCTATTAGACCAGAGTAAGAGTTAAGACCTTAACCTATAGGCCATAGTACGAGTCTAAGACCTTAGCTATTAGGCCAGAGTAAGAGTCTAAGACCTTAACCATTAGGCCAGAGTACGAGACTAAGACCTTAGCTATTAGGCCAGAGTACGAGTCTAAGACTTTAGCTAATAGGCCAGAGTAAGAGTTAACACCTTAGCTATTAGGCCAGAGTAAGAGTTAAGACCTTAACCAGTAGGCCAGAGTAAGAGTCTAAGACCTTAACCATTAGACCAGAGTAAGAGTTAAATCCTTAACCAGTAGGCCAGAGTAAGAGTTAAGACCTTAACCGGTAGGCCAGAGTAAGAGTTAAGACCTTAACCTGTAGGCCATAGTACGAGTCTAAGACCTTAGCTATTAGGCCAGAGTAAGAGTTAAGACCTTAACCAGAAGGCCAGAGTAAGTGTTAAGACCTTAACCAGTAGGCCAGAGTAAGAGGTAAGAACTTAGCTATCAGGCCAGAGTAAGAGTTAAGACCTTAACCAGCAGGCCAGAGTAAGAGTTAACACGTTAACCAGTAGGCCAGAGTAAGTGTTAAGACCTTAACCAGTAGGCCAGAGTAAGAGTTAAGACATTAGCTATTAGGCCAGAGTAGGAGTTAAGACCTTAACCAGTAGGCCAGAGTACTAGTTAAGACCTTAACCATTAGGCGAGAGTACGAGTCTAAGACCTTAGCTATTAGGCCAGAGTAAGAGTTAAGACCTTAACCTGTAGGCCGTAGTAAGAGTTAAGACCTTAACCAGTAGGCCAGAGTACGAGTCTAAGACCTTAGCTATTAGGCCAGAGTAAGAGTTAAGACCTTAACAAGTAGGCCAGAGTAAGAGTTAAGACCTTAACCAGTAGGCCAGAGTAAGAGTTAAGGCCTTAGCTATTAGGCCAGGGTAAGAGTTAAGACCTTAGCTATTAGGCCAGAGTAAGAGATAAGACCTTAAACAGTAGGCCAGAGTAAGAGTTAAGACCGTAGCTATTAGGCCAGAGTAAGAGTTAAGACCTTAACCAGTAGGCCAGAGTAAGAGTTAAGACCTTAACCTGTAGGCCATAATACGTGTCTAAGACCTTAGCTATTAGGCCAGAGTAAGAGTTAAGACCTTAACCTATAGGCCATAGTACGATTCTAAGACCTTAGCTATTACGCCAGAGTAAGAGTTAAGACCTTAACCAGTAGGCCAGAGTAAGAGTTAAGACCTTAGCTATTAGGCCAGAGTAAGAGTTAAGACCTTAACCATTAGGCCAGAGTACGAGTCTAAGACCTTAGTTATAAGGCCAGAGTAAGAGTTAAGACCTTAACCTGTAGGCCAAAGTACGAGTCTAAGACCTTAGCTATTAGGTCAGAGTACGGGTCTAAGACCTTAGCTATTAGGCCAGAGTAAGAGTTAAGACCTTAACCAGCAGGCCAGTGTAAGAGTTAAGACCTTAACCAGTAGGCCAGAGTAAGTGTTAAGACCTTAACCAGTAGGTCGGAGTAAGAGTTAAGACCTTAGCTATTAGGCCAGAGTAAGAGTTAAGATCTTAACCAGTAGGCCAGAGTACTAGTTAAGACCTTAAACATTAGGCCAGAGTACGAGTCTAAGACCTTAGCTATTAGGCCAGAGTAAGAGTTAAGACTTTATCCTGTAGGCCGTAGTAAGAGTTAAAACCTTAACCAGTAGGCCAGAGTAGGAGTCTAAGACCTTAGCTATTAGGCCAGAGTAAGAGTTAAGACCTTAACAAGTAGGCCAGAGTAAGAGTTAAGACCTTAACCAGTAGGCCAGAGTAAGAGTTAAGGCCTTAGCTATTAGGCCAGGGTAAGAGTTAAGACCTTAGCTATTAGGCCAGAGTAAGAGTTAAGACCTTAACCATTAGGCCAGAGTACGAGTCTAAGACCTTAGCTATTAGGCCAGCGTAAGAGTTAAGACCTTAACCAGTAGACCAGAGTAAGAGTTAAGACCTTAAATATTAGGCCAGAGTAAGAATTAAGACCTTAACCAGTAGGCCAGGGTAACAGTTAAGACCTTAACCTGTAGGCCATAGTACGTGTCTAAGACCTTAGCTATTAGGCCAGAGTAAGAGTTAAGACCTTAACCTATAGGCCATAGTACGAGTCTAAGACCTTAGCTATTAGGCCAGAGTAAGAGTTAAGACCTTAACCAGTATGCCAGAGTAATAGTTAAGACCTTAGCTATTAGGCCAGAGTAAGAGTTAAGACCTTAACCAATAGGCCAGAGTAAGAGTCTAAGACCTTAACCATTAGGTCAGAGTAAGAGTTAAAACCTTAGCTATTAGGCCAGAGTAAGAGTTAAGACCTTAACCATTAAGCCAGAGTAAGAGTCTAAGACCTTAACCATTAGGCCAAAGTAAGTGTTAAGACCTTAACTAGTAGGCCACAGTAAGAGTTAAGACCTTAGCTATTAGGCCAGAGTAAGAGTTAAGACCTTAACCAGTAGGCCAGAGTAAGAGTCTAAGACCTTAACCATTAGGCCTAAGTAAGAGTTAAGAACTTAACCAGTAGGCCCAAGTAAGAGTTAAGACCTTAGCTATTAGGCCATAGTACGAGTCTAAGACCTTAAACAGTAGGCCAGAGTAAGAGTTAAGTCCTTAACCTGTAGGCCATAGTACGAGTCTAAGACCTTAGCTATTAGACCAGAGTAAGAGTTAAGACCTTAACCTATAGGCCATAGTACGAGTCTAAGACCTTAGCTATTAGGCCAGAGTAAGAGTCTAAGACCTTAACCATTAGGCCAGAGTACGAGACTAAGACCTTAGCTATTAGGCCAGAGTACGAGTCTAAGACTTTAGCTAATAGGCCAGAGTAAGAGTTAAAACCTTAGCTATTAGGCCAGAGGAAGAGTTAAGACCTTAACCAGTAGGCCAGAGTAAGAGTCTAATACCTTAACAATTAGACCAGAGTAAGAGTTAAAACCTTAACCAGTAGGCCAGAGTAAGAGTTAAGACCTTAACCGGTAGGCCAGAGTAAGAGTTAAGACCTTAGCTATTAGGCCAGAGTAAGAGTTAAGACCTTAAACAGTTGGCCAGAGTACGAGTCTAAGACCTTAGCTAATAGGCCAGAGTAAGAGTTAAGACCTTAACCATTAGGCCAGAGTAAGAGTTAAGACCTTAACCATTAGGCCAGAGTACGAGTCTAAGACCTTAGCTATTAGGCCAGAGTAAGAGTTAAGACCTTAACCAGTAGGCCAGAGTAAGAGTTAAGACCTTAGCTATTAGGCCAGAGTAAGAGTTAAGACCTTAACCAGTAGGCCAGAGTAACAGTTAAGACCTTAACCTGTAGGCCATAGTACGTGTCTAAGACCTTAGCTATTAGGCCAGAGTAAGAGTTAAGACCTTAACCATTAGACCAGAGTAAGAGTTAAATCCTTAACCAGTAGGCCAGAGTAAGAGTTAAGACCTTAACCGGTAGGCCAGAGTAAGAGTTAAGACCTTAACCTGTAGGCCATAGTACGAGTCTAAGACCTTAGCTATTAGGCCAGAGTAAGAGTTAAGACCTTAACCAGAAGGCCAGAGTAAGTGTTAAGACCTTAACCAGTAGGCCAGAGTAAGAGGTAAGAACTTAGCTATCAGGCCAGAGTAAGAGTTAAGACCTTAACCAGCAGGCCAGAGTAAGAGTTAAGACGTTAACCAGTAGGCCAGAGTAAGTGTTAAGACCTTAACCAGTAGGCCAGAGTAAGAGTTAAGACATTAGCTATTAGGCCAGAGTAGGAGTTAAGACCTTAACCAGTAGGCCAGAGTACGAGTCTAAGACCTTAGCTATTAGGCCAGAGTAAGAGTTAAGACCTTAACAAGTAGGCCAGAGTAAGAGTTAAGACCTTAACCAGTAGGCCAGAGTAAGAGTTAAGGCCTTAGCTATTAGGCAAGAGTAAGAGTTAAGACCTTAGCTATTAGGCCAGAGTAAGAGTTAAGACCTTAACCATTAGGCCAGAGTACGAGTCTAAGACCCTAGCTATGAGGCCAGAGTAAGAGTTAAGACCTTAACCAGTAGGCCAGAGTAAGAGTTAAGACCTTAGCTATTAGGCCAGAGTAAGAGTTAAGACCTTAACCAGTAGGCCAGAGTAACAGTTAAGACCTTAACCTGTAGGCCATAGTACGTGTCTAAGACCTTAGCTATTAGGCCAGAGTAAGAGTTAAGACCTTAACCTATAGGCCATAGTACGATTTTAAGACCTTAGCTATTAGGCCAGAGTAAGAGTTAAGACCTTAACCAGTAGGCCAGAGTAAGAGTTAAGACCTTAACCAGTAGGCCAGAGTAAGAGTTAAGACCTTAGCTATTAGGCCAGAGTAAGAGTTAAGACCTTAACCATTAGGCCAGAGTACGAGTCTAAGACCTTAGCTATAAAGCCAGAGTAAGAGTTAAGACCTTAACCAGTAGACCAGAGTAAGAGTTAAGACCTTAGCTATTAGGACAGAGTAAGAGTTAAGACCTTAACCAGTAGGCCAGAGTAAGAGTTAAGACCTTAACCAGTAGGCCAGAGTAAGAGTTAAGACCTTAGCTATTAGGCCAGAGTAAGAGTTAAGACCTTAACCATTAGGCCAGAGTACGAGTCTAAGACCTTAGCTATAAAGCCAGAGTAAGAGTTAAGACCTTAACCAGTAGACCAGAGTAAGAGTTAAGACCTTAGCTATTAGGCCAGAGTAAGAGTTAAGACCTTAACCAATAGGCCAGAGTAAGAGTCTAAGACCTTAACCATTAGGCCAGAGTAAGAGTTAAAACCTTAGCTATTAGGCCAGAGTAAGAGTTAAGACCTTAACCAGTAGGCCAGAGTAAGAGTCTAAGACCTTAACCATTAGGCCAAAGTAAGTGTTAAGACCTTAACCAGTAGGCCAGAGTAAGAGTTAAGACCTTAGCTATTAGGCCAGAGTAAGAGTTAAGACCTTAACCAGTAGGCCAGAGTTAGAGTCTAAGACCTTAACCATTAGGACAAAGTAAGAGTTAAGACCTTAACCAGTAGGCCAAAGTAAGAGTTACGACCTTAGCTATTAGGCCATAGTACGAGTCTAAGACCTTAAACAGTAGGCCAGAGTAAGAGTTAAGACCTTAACCTGTAGGCCATAGTATGAGTCTAAGACCTTAGCTATTAGACCAGAGTAAGAGTTAAGACCTTAACCTATAGGCCATAGTACGAGTCTAAGACCTTAGCTATTAGGCCAGAGTAAGAGTCTAAGACCTTAACCATTAGGCCAGAGTACGAGACTAAGACCTTAGCTATTAGGCCAGAGTACGAGTCTAAGACTTTAGCTAATAGGCCAGAGTAAGAGTTAAAACCTTAGCTATTAGGCCAGAGTAAGAGTTAAGACCTTAACCAGTAGGCCAGAGTAAGAGTCTAAGACCTTAACCATTAGACCAGAGTAAGAGTTAAATCCTTAACCAGTAGGCCAGAGTAAGAGTTAAGACCTTAACCGGTAGGCCAGAGTAAGAGTTAAGACCTTAACCTGTAGGCCATAGTACGAGTCTAAGACCTTAGCTATTAGGCCAGAGTAAGAGTTAAGACCTTAACCAGAAGGCCAGAGTAAGTGTTAAGACCTTAACCAGTAGGCCAGAGTAAGAGGTAAGAACTTAGCTATCAGGCCAGAGTAAGAGTTAAGACCTTAACCAGCAGGCCAGAGTAAGAGTTAAGACGTTAACCAGTAGGCCAGAGTAAGTGTTAAGACCTTAACCAGTAGGCCAGAGTAAGAGTTAAGACATTAGCTATTAGGCCAGAGTAGGAGTTAAGACCTTAACCAGTAGGCCAGAGTACTAGTTAAGACCTTAACCATTAGGCGAGAGTACGAGTCTAAGACCTTAGCTATTAGGCCAGAGTAAGAGTTAAGACCTTAACCTGTAGGCCGTAGTAAGAGTTAAGACCTTAACCAGTAGGCCAGAGTACGAGTCTAAGACCTTAGCTATTAGGCCAGAGTAAGAGTTAAGACCTTAACAAGTAGGCCAGAGTAAGAGTTAAGACCTTAACCAGTAGGCCAGAGTAAGAGTTAAGGCCTTAGCTATTAGGCCAGGGTAAGAGTTAAGACCTTAGCTATTAGGCCAGAGTAAGAGATAAGACCTTAAACAGTAGGCCAGAGTAAGAGTTAAGACCGTAGCTATTAGGCCAGAGTAAGAGTTAAGACCTTAACCAGTAGGCCAGAGTAAGAGTTAAGACCTTAACCTGTAGGCCATAATACGTGTCTAAGACCTTAGCTATTAGGCCAGAGTAAGAGTTAAGACCTTAACCTATAGGCCATAGTACGATTCTAAGACCTTAGCTATTACGCCAGAGTAAGAGTTAAGACCTTAACCAGTAGGCCAGAGTAAGAGTTAAGACCTTAGCTATTAGGCCAGAGTAAGAGTTAAGACCTTAACCATTAGGCCAGAGTACGAGTCTAAGACCTTAGTTATAAGGCCAGAGTAAGAGTTAAGACCTTAACCTGTAGGCCAAAGTACGAGTCTAAGACCTTAGCTATTAGGTCAGAGTACGGGTCTAAGACCTTAGCTATTAGGCCAGAGTAAGAGTTAAGACCTTAACCAGCAGGCCAGTGTAAGAGTTAAGACCTTAACCAGTAGGCCAGAGTAAGTGTTAAGACCTTAACCAGTAGGTCGGAGTAAGAGTTAAGACCTTAGCTATTAGGCCAGAGTAAGAGTTAAGATCTTAACCAGTAGGCCAGAGTACTAGTTAAGACCTTAAACATTAGGCCAGAGTACGAGTCTAAGACCTTAGCTATTAGGCCAGAGTAAGAGTTAAGACTTTATCCTGTAGGCCGTAGTAAGAGTTAAAACCTTAACCAGTAGGCCAGAGTAGGAGTCTAAGACCTTAGCTATTAGGCCAGAGTAAGAGTTAAGACCTTAACAAGTAGGCCAGAGTAAGAGTTAAGACCTTAACCAGTAGGCCAGAGTAAGAGTTAAGGCCTTAGCTATTAGGCCAGGGTAAGAGTTAAGACCTTAGCTATTAGGCCAGAGTAAGAGTTAAGACCTTAACCATTAGGCCAGAGTACGAGTCTAAGACCTTAGCTATTAGGCCAGCGTAAGAGTTAAGACCTTAACCAGTAGACCAGAGTAAGAGTTAAGACCTTAGATATTAGGCCAGAGTAAGAATTAAGACCTTAACCAGTAGGCCAGGGTAACAGTTAAGACCTTAACCTGTAGGCCATAGTACGTGTCTAAGACCTTAGCTATTAGGCCAGAGTAAGAGTTAAGACCTTAACCTATAGGCCATAGTACGAGTCTAAGACCTTAGCTATTAGGCCAGAGTAAGAGTTAAGACCTTAACCAGTATGCCAGAGTAATAGTTAAGACCTTAGCTATTAGGCCAGAGTAAGAGTTAAGACCTTAACCAATAGGCCAGAGTAAGAGTCTAAGACCTTAACCATTAGGTCAGAGTAAGAGTTAAAACCTTAGCTATTAGGCCAGAGTAAGAGTTAAGACCTTAACCATTAAGCCAGAGTAAGAGTCTAAGACCTTAACCATTAGGCCAAAGTAAGTGTTAAGACCTTAACTAGTAGGCCACAGTAAGAGTTAAGACCTTAGCTATTAGGCCAGAGTAAGAGTTAAGACCTTAACCAGTAGGCCAGAGTAAGAGTCTAAGACCTTAACCATTAGGCCTAAGTAAGAGTTAAGAACTTAACCAGTAGGCCCAAGTAAGAGTTAAGACCTTAGCTATTAGGCCATAGTACGAGTCTAAGACCTTAAACAGTAGGCCAGAGTAAGAGTTAAGTCCTTAACCTGTAGGCCATAGTACGAGTCTAAGACCTTAGCTATTAGACCAGAGTAAGAGTTAAGACCTTAACCTATAGGCCATAGTACGAGTCTAAGACCTTAGCTATTAGGCCAGAGTAAGAGTCTAAGACCTTAACCATTAGGCCAGAGTACGAGACTAAGACCTTAGCTATTAGGCCAGAGTACGAGTCTAAGACTTTAGCTAATAGGCCAGAGTAAGAGTTAAAACCTTAGCTATTAGGCCAGAGGAAGAGTTAAGACCTTAACCAGTAGGCCAGAGTAAGAGTCTAATACCTTAACAATTAGACCAGAGTAAGAGTTAAAACCTTAACCAGTAGGCCAGAGTAAGAGTTAAGACCTTAACCGGTAGGCCAGAGTAAGAGTTAAGACCTTAGCTATTAGGCCAGAGTAAGAGTTAAGACCTTAAACAGTTGGCCAGAGTACGAGTCTAAGACCTTAGCTAATAGGCCAGAGTAAGAGTTAAGACCTTAACCATTAGGCCAGAGTAAGAGTTAAGACCTTAACCATTAGGCCAGAGTACGAGTCTAAGACCTTAGCTATTAGGCCAGAGTAAGAGTTAAGACCTTAACCAGTAGGCCAGAGTAAGAGTTAAGACCTTATCCAGTAGGCCAGAGTAAGAGTTAAGACCTTAACCAGTAGGCCAGAGTAAGAGTCTAAGACCTTAACCATTAGGCCAGAGTAAGAGTTAAAACCTTAGCTATTAGGCCATAGTAAGAGTTACGACCTTAACCAGTAGGCCAGAGTAAGAGTTAAGACCTTAGCTATTAGGCCAGAGTAAGAGGTAAGACCTTAACCATTAGGCCAGAGTAATGTTAAGACCTTAACCTTTAGGCCAGAGTACGAGTCTAAGACCGTAGCTATTAGGCCAGAGTAAGAGTTAAGACCTTAACCAGAAGGCCAGAGTAAGTGTTAAGACCTTAACCAGTAGGCCAGAGTAAGAGGTAAGACCTTAGCTATTAGGCCAGAGTAAGAGTTAAGACCGTAACCAGTAGGCCAGAGTAAGAGTCTAAGACCTTAACCATTAGGCCAAATAAAGTGTTAAGACCTTATCCAGTAGGCCAGTGTAAGAGTTAATACCTTAGCCATTAGACCAAAGTAAGAGTTAAGACCTTAACCAGTAGGCCATAGTAAGAGTTAAGACCTTAACCAGTAGGCCAGAGTTCGAGTCTAAGACCTTAGCTATTAGGCCAGAGTAAGAGTTAAGACCTTAACAAGTAGTCCAGAGTAACAGTTAAGACCTTAGCTATTAGGCCAGAGTAAGAGTTAAGACCTTAACCAGTAGGCCAGAGTGAGAGTTAAGACCTTAACTATTAGGCCAGAGTAAGAGTTAAGACCTTAGCTATTAGGCCAGAGTAAGAGTTAAGACCTTAACCATTAGGCCAGAGTACGAGTCTAAGACCTTAGCTATAAGGCCAGAGTAAGAGTTAAGACCTTAACCTGTAGGCCAAAGTACGAGTCTAAGACCTTAGCTATTAGGTCAGAGTACGGGTCTAAGACCTTAGCTATTAGGCCAGAGTAAGAGTTAAGACCTTAACCAGCAGGCCAGAGTAGGAGTTAAGACCTTAACCAGTAGGCCAGAGTAAGTGTTAAGACCTTAACCAGTAGGCCAGAGTAAGAGTTAAGACCTTAGCTATCAGGCCAGAGTAAGAGTTAAGACCTTAACCAGTAGGCCAGAGTACTAGTTAAGACCTTAACCATTAGGCCAGAGTACGAGTCTAAGACCTTAGCTATTAGGCCAGAGTAAGAGTTAAGACCTTAACCTGTAGGCCGTAGTAAGAGTTAAGACATTAACCAGCAGGCCAGAGTACGAGTCTAAGACCTTAGCTATTAGGCCAGAGTAAGAGTTAAGACCTTAACAAGTAGGCTAGAGTAAGAGTTAAGACCTTAACCAGTAGGCCAGAGTAAGAGTTAAGGCCTTAGCTATTAGGCCAGGGTAAGAGTTAAGACCTTAGCTATTAGGCCAGAGTAAGAGTTAAGACCTTAACCATTAGGCCAGAGTACGAGTCTAAGACCTTAGCTATTAGGCCAGAGTAAGAGTTAAGACCTTAACCAGTAGGCCAGAGTAAGAGTTAAGACCTTAGCTATTAGGCCAGAGTAAGAGTTAAGACCTTAACCAGTCGGCCAGAGTAAGAGTTAAGACCTTAACCTGTAGGCCATAGTACGTGTCAAAGACCTTAGCTATTAGGCCAGAGTAAGAGTTAAGACCTTAACCTATAGGCCATAGTACGATTCTAAGACCTTAGCTATTAGGCCAGAGTAAGAGTTAAGACCTTAACCAGTAGGCCAGAGTAAGAGTTAAGACCTTAGCTATTAGGCCAGAGTAAGAGTTAAGACCTTAACCATTAGGCCAGAGTACGAGTCTAAGACCTTAGCTATAAAGCCAGAGTAAGAGTTAAGACCTTAACCAGTAGACCAGAGTAAGAGTTAAGACCTTAGCTTTTAGGCCAGAGTAAGAGTTAAGACCTTAACCAGTAGGCCAGAGTAAGAGTTAAGACCTTAACCTGTATGCCATAGTACGTGTCTAAGACCTTAGCTATTAGGCCAGAGTAAGAGTTAAGAACTTAACCTATAGGCCATAGTACGAGTCTAAGACCTTAGCTATTAGGCCAGAGTAAGAGTTAAGACCTTAACCAGTAGGCCAGAGTAAGAGTTAAGACCTTAGCTATTAGGCCAGAGTAAGAGTTAAGACCTTAACCAATAGGCCAGAGTAAGAGTCTAAGACATTAACCATTAGGCCAGAGTAAGAGTTAAAACATTAGCTATTAGGCCAGAGTAAGAGTTAAGACCTTAACCAGTAGGCCAGAGTAAGAGTCTAAGACCTTAACCATTAGGCCAAAGTAAGTGTTAAGACCTTAACCAGTAGGCCAGAGTAAGAGTTAAGACCTTAGCTATTAGGCCAGAGTAAGAGTTAAGACCTTAACCAGTAGGCCAGAGTAAGAGTCTAAGACCTTAACCATTAGGCCAAAGTAAGAGTTAAGACCTTAACCAGTAGGCCAAAGTAAGAGTTCATACCTTAGCTATTAGGCCATAGTACGAGTCTAAGACCTTAAACAGTAGGCCAGAGTAAGAGTTAAGACCTTAACCTGTAGGCCATAGTACGAGTCTAAGACCTTAGCTATTAGACCAGAGTAAGAGTTAAGACCTTAACCTATAGGCCATAGTACGAGTCTAAGACCTTAGCTATTAGGCCAGAGTAAGAGTCTAAGACCTTAACCATTAGGCCAGAGTACGAGACTAAGACCTTAGCTATTAGGCCAGAGTACGAGTCTAAGACTTTAGCTAATAGGCCAGAGTAAGAGTTAAAACCTTAGCTATTAGGCCAGAGTAAGAGTTAAGACCTTAACCAGTAGGCCAGAGTAAGAGTCTAAGACCTTAACCATTAGACCAGAGTAAGAGTTAAATCCTTAACCAGTAGGCCAGAGTAAGAGTTAAGACCTTAACCGGTAGGCCAGAGTAAGAGTTAAGACCTTAACCTGTAGGCCATAGTACGAGTCTAAGACCTTAGCTATTAGGCCAGAGTAAGAGTTAAGACCTTAACCAGAAGGCCAGAGTAAGTGTTAAGACCTTAACCAGTAGGCCAGAGTAAGAGGTAAGACCTTAGCTATTAGGCCAGATTAAGAGTTAAGACCTTAACCAGTAGGCCAGAGTACTAGTTAAGACCTTAACCATTAGGCCAGAGTAAGAGTTAAGGCCTTAGCTATTAGGCCAGGGTAAAAGTTAAGACCTTAGCTATTAGGCCAGAGTAAGAGTTAAGACCTTAGCTATTAGGCCAGAGTAAGAGTTAAGACCTTAACCATTAGGCCAGAGTACGAGTCTAAGACCTTAGCTATAAGGCCAGAGTAAGAGTTAAGACCTTAACCTGTAGGCCAAAGTACGAGTCTAAGACCTTAGCTATTAGGTCAGAGTACGGGTCTAAGACCTTAGCTATTAGGCCAGAGTAAGAGTTAAGACCTTAACCAGCAGGCCAGAGTAGGAGTTAAGACCTTAACCAGTAGGCCAGAGTAAGTGTTAAGACCTTAACCAGTAGGCCAGAGTAAGAGTTAAGACCTTAGCTATCAGGCCAGAGTAAGAGTTAAGACCTTAACCAGTAGGCCAGAGTACTAGTTAAGACCTTAACCATTAGGCCAGAGTACGAGTCTAAGACCTTAGCTATTAGGCCAGAGTAAGAGTTAAGACCTTAACCTGTAGGCCGTAGTAAGAGTTAAGACATTAACCAGCAGGCCAGAGTACGAGTCTAAGACCTTAGCTATTAGGCCAGAGTAAGAGTTAAGACCTTAACAAGTAGGCTAGAGTAAGAGTTAAGACCTTAACCAGTAGGCCAGAGTAAGAGTTAAGGCCTTAGCTATTAGGCCAGGGTAAGAGTTAAGACCTTAGCTATTAGGCCAGAGTAAGAGTTAAGACCTTAACCATTAGGCCAGAGTACGAGTCTAAGACCTTAGCTATTAGGCCAGAGTAAGAGTTAAGACCTTAACCAGTAGGCCAGAGTAAGAGTTAAGACCTTAGCTATTAGGCCAGAGTAAGAGTTAAGACCTTAACCAGTCGGCCAGAGTAAGAGTTAAGACCTTAACCTGTAGGCCATAGTACGTGTCAAAGACCTTAGCTATTAGGCCAGAGTAAGAGTTAAGACCTTAACCTATAGGCCATAGTACGATTCTAAGACCTTAGCTATTAGGCCAGAGTAAGAGTTAAGACCTTAACCAGTAGGCCAGAGTAAGAGTTAAGACCTTAGCTATTAGGCCAGAGTAAGAGTTAAGACCTTAACCATTAGGCCAGAGTACGAGTCTAAGACCTTAGCTATAAAGCCAGAGTAAGAGTTAAGACCTTAACCAGTAGACCAGAGTAAGAGTTAAGACCTTAGCTATTAGGCCAGAGTAAGAGTTAAGACCTTAACCAGTAGGCCAGAGTAAGAGTTAAGACCTTAACCTGTATGCCATAGTACGTGTCTAAGACCTTAGCTATTAGGCCAGAGTAAGAGTTAAGAACTTAACCTATAGGCCATAGTACGAGTCTAAGACCTTAGCTATTAGGCCAGAGTAAGAGTTAAGACCTTAACCAGTAGGCCAGAGTAAGAGTTAAGACCTTAGCTATTAGGCCAGAGTAAGAGTTAAGACCTTAACCAATAGGCCAGAGTAAGAGTCTAAGACATTAACCATTAGGCCAGAGTAAGAGTTAAAACATTAGCTATTAGGCCAGAGTAAGAGTTAAGACCTTAACCAGTAGGCCAGAGTAAGAGTCTAAGACCTTAACCATTAGGCCAAAGTAAGTGTTAAGACCTTAACCAGTAGGCCAGAGTAAGAGTTAAGACCTTAGCTATTAGGCCAGAGTAAGAGTTAAGACCTTAACCAGTAGGCCAGAGTAAGAGTCTAAGACCTTAACCATTAGGCCAAAGTAAGAGTTAAGACCTTAACCAGTAGGCCAAAGTAAGAGTTCATACCTTAGCTATTAGGCCATAGTACGAGTCTAAGACCTTAAACAGTAGGCCAGAGTAAGAGTTAAGACCTTAACCTGTAGGCCATAGTACGAGTCTAAGACCTTAGCTATTAGACCAGAGTAAGAGTTAAGACCTTAACCTATAGGCCATAGTACGAGTCTAAGACCTTAGCTATTAGGCCAGAGTAAGAGTCTAAGACCTTAACCATTAGGCCAGAGTACGAGACTAAGACCTTAGCTATTAGGCCAGAGTACGAGTCTAAGACTTTAGCTAATAGGCCAGAGTAAGAGTTAAAACCTTAGCTATTAGGCCAGAGTAAGAGTTAAGACCTTAACCAGTAGGCCAGAGTAAGAGTCTAAGACCTTAACCATTAGACCAGAGTAAGAGTTAAATCCTTAACCAGTAGGCCAGAGTAAGAGTTAAGACCTTAACCGGTAGGCCAGAGTAAGAGTTAAGACCTTAACCTGTAGGCCATAGTACGAGTCTAAGACCTTAGCTATTAGGCCAGAGTAAGAGTTAAGACCTTAACCAGAAGGCCAGAGTAAGTGTTAAGACCTTAACCAGTAGGCCAGAGTAAGAGGTAAGACCTTAGCTATTAGGCCAGATTAAGAGTTAAGACCTTAACCAGTAGGCCAGAGTACTAGTTAAGACCTTAACCATTAGGCCAGAGTAAGAGTTAAGGCCTTAGCTATTAGGCCAGGGTAAAAGTTAAGACCTTAGCTATTAGGCCAGAGTAAGAGTTAAGACCTTAACTATTAGGCCAGAGTACGAGTCTAAGACCCTAGCTATTAGGCCAGAGTAAGAGTTAAGACCTTAACCAGTAGGCCAGAGTAAGAGTTAAGACCTTAGCTATTAGGCCAGAGTAAGAGTTAAGACCTTAACCAGTAGGCCAGAGTAAGAGTTAAGACCTTAACCTTAAGGCCATAGTACGTGTCTAAGACCTTAGCTATTAGTCTAGAGTAAGAGTTAAGACCTTAACCTATAGGCCATAGTACGAGTCTAAGACCTTAGCTTTTAGGCCGGAGTAAGAGTTAAGACCTTAGCCAGTAGGCCAGAGTAAGAGTTAAGACTGTAGCTATTAAGCCAGAGTAAGAGTTAAGACCTTAACCAGTAGGCCAGAGTAAGTGTCTAAGACCTTAACCACTAGGCCAGAGTAAGAGTTAAGACCTTAACCATTAGGCCAGAGTGCGAGTCTAAGACCTTAGCTATTAGGCCAGAGTAAGAGTTAAGACCTTAACCAGTAGGCCAGAGTAAGAGTTAAGACATTAACCAGTAGGCCAGAGTAAGAGTTAAGACCTTAACCTGTAGGCCAGAGTACGAGTCTAAGACCTTAGCTATTAGGCCAGAGTAAGAGTTGAGAGCTTAGCTATTAGGCCAGAGTAAGAGTTAAGACCTTAACCTATAGGCCATAGTAAGAGTTAAGACCTTAACCAGTAGGCCAGAGTACGAGTCTAAGACCTTAGCTATTAGGCCAGAGTAAGAGTTAAGACCTTAACAAGTAGTCCAGAGTAAGAGTTAAGACCTTAGCTATTAGGCCAGAGAAAGAGTTAAGACCTTAGCTATTAGGCCAGAGTAAGAGTTAAGACCTTAACCAGTAGGCCAGAGTAAGAGTTAAGATCTTAACCTGTAGGCCATAGTACGTGTCTAAGACCTTAGCTATTAGGCCAGAGTAAGAGTTAAGACCTTAACCTATGGGCCATAGTACGAGTCTAAGACCTTAGCTATTAGGCCAGAGTAAGTGTTAAGACCTTAACCAGTAGGCCAGAGTAAGAGTTAAGACCTTAGCTATTAGGCCAGAGTAAGAGTTAAGACCTTAACCAGTAGGCCAGAGTAAGAGTCTAAGACCTTAACCATTAGGCCAGAGTAAGAGTTAAAACCTTAGCTATTAGGCCAGAGTAAGAGTTAAGACCGTAACCAGTAGGCCAGAGTAAGAGTCTAAGACCTTAACCATTAGGCCAAATAAAGTGTTAAGACCTTATCCAGTAGGCCAGAGTAAGAGTTAAGACCTTAGCCATTAGGCCAAAGTAAGAGTTAAGACCTTAACCAGTAGGCCATAGTAAGAGTTATGACCTTAACCAGTAGGCCAGAGTACGAGTCTAAGACCTTAGCTATTAGGCCAGAGTAAGAGTTAAGACCTTAACAAGTAGTCCAGAGTAACAGTTAAGACCTTAGCTATTAGGCCAGAGTAAGAGTTAAGACCTTAACCAGTAGGCCAGAGTGAGAGTTAAGACCTTAGCTATTAGGCCAGAGTAAGAGTTAAGACCTTAGCTATTAGGCCAGAGTAAGAGTTAAGACCTTAACCATTAGGCCAGAGTACGAGTCTAAGACCTTAGCTATAAGGCCAGAGTAAGAGTTAAGACCTTAACCTGTAGGCCAAAGTACGAGTCTAAGACCTTAACTATTAGGTCAGAGTACGGGTCTAAGACCTTAGCTATTAGGCCAGAGTAAGAGTTAAGACCTTAACCAGCAGGCCAGAGTAAGAGTTAAGACCTTAACCAGTAGGCCAGAGTAAGTGTTAAGACCTTAACCAGTAGGCCAGAGTAAGAGTTAAGACCTTAGCTATTAGGCCAGAGTAAGAGTTAAGACCTTAACCAGTAGGCCAGAGTACTAGTTAAGACCTTAACCATTAGGCCAGAGTACGAGTCTAAGACCTTAGCTATTAGGCCAGAGTAAGAGTTAAGACCTTAACCAGTAGGCCAGAGTAAGAGTTAAGACCTTAACCTGTATGCCATAGTACGTGTCTAAGACCTTAGCTATTAGGCCAGAGTAAGAGTTAAGAACTTAACCTATAGGCCATAGTACGAGTCTAAGACCTTAGCTAATAGGCCAGAGTAAGAGTTAAGACCTTAACCATTAGGCCAGAGTAAGAGTTAAGACCTTAACCATTAGGCCAGAGTACGAGTCTAAGACCTTAGCTATTAGGCCAGAGTAAGAGTTAAGACCTTAACCAGTAGGCCAGAGTAAGAGTTAAGACCTTATCCAGTAGGCCAGAGTAAGAGTTAAGACCTTAACCAGTAGGCCAGAGTAAGAGTCTAAGACCTTAACCATTAGGCCAGAGTAAGAGTTAAAACCTTAGCTATTAGGCCATAGTAAGAGTTACGACCTTAACCAGTAGGCCAGAGTAAGAGTTAAGACCTTAGCTATTAGGCCAGAGTAAGAGGTAAGACCTTAACCATTAGGCCAGAGTAATGTTAAGACCTTAACCTTTAGGCCAGAGTACGAGTCTAAGACCGTAGCTATTAGGCCAGAGTAAGAGTTAAGACCTTAACCAGAAGGCCAGAGTAAGTGTTAAGACCTTAACCAGTAGGCCAGAGTAAGAGGTAAGACCTTAGCTATTAGGCCAGAGTAAGAGTTAAGACCGTAACCAGTAGGCCAGAGTAAGAGTCTAAGACCTTAACCATTAGGCCAAATAAAGTGTTAAGACCTTATCCAGTAGGCCAGTGTAAGAGTTAATACCTTAGCCATTAGACCAAAGTAAGAGTTAAGACCTTAACCAGTAGGCCATAGTAAGAGTTAAGACCTTAACCAGTAGGCCAGAGTACGAGTCTAAGACCTTAGCTATTAGGCCAGAGTAAGAGTTAAGACCTTAACAAGTAGTCCAGAGTAACAGTTAAGACCTTAGCTATTAGGCCAGAGTAAGAGTTAAGACCTTAACCAGTAGGCCAGAGTGAGAGTTAAAACCTTAACTATTAGGCCAGAGTAAGAGTTAAGACCTTAGCTATTAGGCCAGAGTAAGAGTTAAGACCTTAACCATTAGGCCAGAGTACGAGTCTAAGACCTTAGCTATAAGGCCAGAGTAAGAGTTAAGACCTTAACCTGTAGGCCAAAGTACGAGTCTAAGACCTTAGCTATTAGGTCAGAGTACGGGTCTAAGACCTTAGCTATTAGGCCAGAGTAAGAGTTAAGACCTTAACCAGCAGGCCAGAGTAGGAGTTAAGACCTTAACCAGTAGGCCAGAGTAAGTGTTAAGACCTTAACCAGTAGGCCAGAGTACTAGTTAAGACCTTAACCATTAGGCCAGAGTACGAGTCTAAGACCTTAGCTATTAGGCCAGAGTAAGAGTTAAGACCTTAACCTGTAGGCCGTAGTAAGAGTTAAGACATTAACCAGCAGGCCAGAGTACGAGTCTAAGACCTTAGCTATTAGGCCAGAGTAAGAGTTAAGACCTTAACAAGTAGGCCAGAGTAAGAGTTAAGACCTTAACCAGTAGGCCAGAGTAAGAGTTAAGGCCTTAGCTATTAGGCCAGGGTAAGAGTTAAGACCTTAGCTATTAGGCCAGAGTAAGAGTTAAGACCTTAACCAGTAGGCCAGAGTAAGAGTTAAGACCTTAGCTATTAGGCCAGAGTAAGAGTTAAGACCTTAACCAGTCGGCCAGAGTAAGAGTTAAGACCTTAACCTGTAGGCCATAGTACGTGTCAAAGACCTTAGCTATTAGGCCAGAGTAAGAGTTAAGACCTTAACCTATAGGCCATAGTACGATTCTAAGACCTTAGCTATTAGGCCAGAGTAAGAGTTAAGACCTTAACCAGTACGCCAGAGTAAGAGTTAAGACCTTAGCTATTAGGCCAGAGTAAGAGTTAAGACCTTAGCTATTAGGCCAGAGTAAGAGTTAAGAACTTAACCTATAGGCCATAGTACGAGTCTAAGACCTTAGCTATTAGGCCAGAGTAAGAGTTAAGACCTTAACCAGTAGGCCAGAGTAAGAGTTAAGACCTTAGCTATTAGGCCAGAGTAAGAGTTAAGACCTTAACCAATAGGCCAGAGTAAGAGTCTAAGACATTAACCATTAGGCCAGAGTAAGAGTTAAAACCTTAGCTATTAGGCCAGAGTAAGAGTTAAGACCTTAACCAGTAGGCCAGAGTAAGAGTCTAAGACCTTAACCATTAGGCCAAAGTAAGTGTTAAGACCTTAACCAGTAGGCCAGAGTAAGAGTTAAGACCTTAGCTATTAGGCCAGAGTAAGAGTTAAGACCTTAACCAGTAGGCCAGAGTAAGAGTCTAAGACCTTAACCATTAGGCCAAAGTAAGAGTTAAGACCTTAACCAGTAGGCCAAAGTAAGAGTTCAGACCTTAGCTATTAGGCCATAGTACGAGTCTAAGACCTTAAACAGTAGGCCAGAGTAAGAGTTAAGACCTTAACCTGTAGGCCATAGTACGAGTCTAAGACCTTAGCTATTAGACCAGAGTAAGAGTTAAGACCTTAACCTATAGGCCATAGTACGAGTCTAAGACCTTAGCTATTAGGCCAGAGTAAGAGTCTAAGACCTTAACCATTAGGCCAGAGTACGAGACTAAGACCTTAGCTATTAGGCCAGAGTACGAGTCTAAGACTTTAGCTAATAGGCCAGAGTAAGAGTTAAAACCTTAGCTATTAGGCCAGAGTAAGAGTTAAGAACTTAACCAGTAGGCCAGAGTAAGAGTCTAAGACCTTAACCATTAGACCAGAGTAAGAGTTAAATCCTTAACCAGTAGGCCAGAGTAAGAGTTAAGACCTTAACCGGTAGGCCAGAGTAAGAGTTAAGACCTTAACCTGTAGGCCATAGTACGAGTCTAAGACCTTAGCTATTAGGCCAGAGTAAGAGTTAAGACCTTAACCAGAAGGCCAGAGTAAGTGTTAAGACCTTAACCAGTAGGCCAGAGTAAGAGGTAAGACCTTAGCTATTAGGCCAGATTAAGAGTTAAGACCTTAACCAGTAGGCCAGAGTACTAGTTAAGACCTTAACCATTAGGCCAGAGTAAGAGTTAAGGCCTTAGCTATTAGGCCAGGGTAAAAGTTAAGACCTTAGCTATTAGGCCAGAGTAAGAGTTAAGACCTTAACTATTAGGCCAGAGTACGAGTCTAAGACCCTAGCTATTAGGCCAGAGTAAGAGTTAAGACCTTAACCAGTAGGCCAGAGTAAGAGTTAAGACCTTAGCTATTAGGCCAGAGTAAGAGTTAAGACCTTAACCAGTAGGCCAGAGTAAGAGTTAAGACCTTAACCTGTAGGCCATAGTACGTGTCTAAGACCTTAGCTATTAGTCTAGAGTAAGAGTTAAGACCTTAACCTATAGGCCATAGTACGAGTCTAAGACCTTAGCTTTTAGGCCAGAGTAAGAGTTAAGACCTTAGCCAGTAGGCCAGAGTAAGAGTTAAGACTGTAGCTATTAAGCCAGAGTAAGAGTTAAGACCTTAACCAGTAGGCCAGAGTAAGTGTCTAAGACCTTAACCACTAGGCCAGAGTAAGAGTTAAGACCTTAACCATTAGGCCAGAGTGCGAGTCTAAGACCTTAGCTATTAGGCCAGAGTAAGAGTTAAGACCTTAACCAGTAGGCCAGAGTAAGAGTTAAGACATTAACCAGTAGGCCAGAGTAAGAGTTAAGACCTTAACCTGTAGGCCAGAGTACGAGTCTAAGACCTTAGCTATTAGGCCAGAGTAAGAGTTGAGAGCTTAGCTATTAGGCCAGAGTAAGAGTTAAGACCTTAACCTATAGGCCATAGTAAGAGTTAAGACCTTAACCAGTAGGCCAGAGTACGAGTCTAAGACCTTAGCTATTAGGCCAGAGTAAGAGTTAAGACCTTAACAAGTAGTCCAGAGTAAGAGTTAAGACCTTAGCTATTAGGCCAGAGAAAGAGTTAAGACCTTAGCTATTAGGCCAGAGTAAGAGTTAAGACCTTAACCAGTAGGCCAGAGTAAGAGTTAAGATCTTAACCTGTAGGCCATAGTACGTGTCTAAGACCTTAGCTATTAGGCCAGAGTAAGAGTTAAGACCTTAACCTATGGGCCATAGTACGAGTCTAAGACCTTAGCTATTAGGCCAGAGTAAGTGTTAAGACCTTAACCAGTAGGCCAGAGTAAGAGTTAAAACCTTAGCTATTAGGCCAGAGTAAGAGTTAAGACCGTAACCAGTAGGCCAGAGTAAGAGTCTAAGACCTTAACCATTAGGCCAAATAAAGTGTTAAGACCTTATCCAGTAGGCCAGAGTAAGAGTTAAGACCTTAGCCATTAGGCCAAAGTAAGAGTTAAGACCTTAACCAGTAGGCCATAGTAAGAGTTATGACCTTAACCAGTAGGCCAGAGTACGAGTCTAAGACCTTAGCTATTAGGCCAGAGTAAGAGTTAAGACCTTAACAAGTAGTCCAGAGTAACAGTTAAGACCTTAGCTATTAGGCCAGAGTAAGAGTTAAGACCTTAACCAGTAGGCCAGAGTGAGAGTTAAGACCTTAGCTATTAGGCCAGAGTAAGAGTTAAGACCTTAGCTATTAGGCCAGAGTAAGAGTTAAGACCTTAACCATTAGGCCAGAGTACGAGTCTAAGACCTTAGCTATAAGGCCAGAGTAAGAGTTAAGACCTTAACCTGTAGGCCAAAGTACGAGTCTAAGACCTTAACTATTAGGTCAGAGTACGGGTCTAAGACCTTAGCTATTAGGCCAGAGTAAGAGTTAAGACCTTAACCAGCAGGCCAGAGTAAGAGTTAAGACCTTAACCAGTAGGCCAGAGTAAGTGTTAAGACCTTAACCAGTAGGCCAGAGTAAGAGTTAAGACCTTAGCTATTAGGCCAGAGTAAGAGTTAAGACCTTAACCAGTAGGCCAGAGTACTAGTTAAGACCTTAACCATTAGGCCAGAGTACGAGTCTAAGACCTTAGCTATTAGGCCAGAGTAAGAGTTAAGACCTTAACCAGTAGGCCAGAGTAAGAGTTAAGACCTTAACCTGTATGCCATAGTACGTGTCTAAGACCTTAGCTATTAGGCCAGAGTAAGAGTTAAGAACTTAACCTATAGGCCATAGTACGAGTCTAAGACCTTAGCTATTAGGCCAGAGTAAGAGTTAAGACCTTAACCAGTAGGCCAGAGTAAGAGTTAAGACATTAGCTATTAGGCCAGAGTAAGAGTTAAGACCTTAACCAATAGGCCAGAGTAAGAGTCTAAGACCTTAACCATTAGGCCAGAGTAAGAGTTAAAACCTTAGCTATTAGGCCAGAGTAAGAGTTAAGACCTTAACCAGTAGGCCAGAGTAAGAGTCTAAGACCTTAACCATTAGGCCAAAGTAAGTGTTAAGACCTTAACCAGTAGGCCAGAGTAAGAGTTAAGACCTTAGCTATTAGGCCAGAGTAAGAGTTAAGACCTTAACCATTAGGCCAGTGTACAAGTCTAAGACCTTAGCTATTAGGCCATAGTACGAGTCTAAGTCCTTAGCTATTAGGCCAGAGTAAGAAATAAGACCTTAGCTATTAGGCCAGGGTAAGAGTTAAGACCTTAACCAGTAGGCCAGAGTCAGAGTTAAGACCTTAACCATTAGGCCAGAGTAAGAGTTAAGACCTTAACCATTAGGCCAGAGTACGAGTCTAAGACCTTAGCTATTAGGCCAGAGTAAGAGTTAAGACCTTAACCAGTAGGCCAGAGTAAGAGTTAAGACCTTAACCAGTAGGCCAGAGTAAGAGTTAAGACCTTAACCTGTAGGCCAGAGTACAAGTCTAAGACCTTAGCTATTAGGCCAGAGTAAGAGTTGAGAGCTTAGCTATTAGGCCAGAGTAAGAGTTAAGACCTTAACCTATAGGCCATAGTAAGAGTTAAGACCTTAACCAGTAGGCCAGAGTACGAGTCTAAGACCTTAGCTATTAGGCCAGAGTAAGAGTTAAGACCTTAACAAGTAGTCCAGAGTAAGAGTTAAGACCTTAGCTATTAGGCCAGAGAAAGAGTTAAGACCTTAGCTATTAGGCCAGAGTAAGAGTTAAGACCTTAACCAGTAGGCCAGAGTAAGAGTTAAGATCTTAACCTGTAGGCCATAGTACGTGTCTAAGACCTTAGCTATTAGGCCAGAGTAAGAGTTAAGACCTTAACCTATAGGCCATAGTACGAGTCTAAGACCTTAGCTATTAGGCCAGAGTAAGTGTTAAGACCTTAACCAGTAGGCCAGAGTAAGAGTTAAGACCTTAGCTATTAGGCCAGAGTAAGAGTTAAGACCTTAACCAGTAGGCCAGAGTAAGAGTCTAAGACCTTAACCATTAGGCCAGAGTAAGAGTTAAAACCTTAGCTATTAGGCCAGAGTAAGAGTTAAGACCGTAACCAGTAGGCCAGAGTAAGAGTCTAAGACCTTAACCATTAGGCCAAATAAAGTGTTAAGACCTTATCCAGTAGGCCAGAGTAAGAGTTAAGACCTTAGCCATTAGGCCAAAGTAAGAGTTAAGACCTTAACCAGTAGGCCATAGTAAGAGTTATGACCTTAACCAGTAGGCCAGAGTACGAGTCTAAGACCTTAGCTATTAGGCCAGAGTAAGAGTTAAGACCTTAACAAGTAGTCCAGAGTAACAGTTAAGACCTTAGCTATTAGGCCAGAGTAAGAGTTAAGACCTTAACCAGTAGGCCAGAGTGAGAGTTAAGACCTTAGCTATTAGGCCAGAGTAAGAGTTAAGACCTTAGCTATTAGGCCAGAGTAAGAGTTAAGACCTTAACCATTAGGCCAGAGTACGAGTCTAAGACCTTAGCTATAAGGCCAGAGTAAGAGTTAAGACCTTAACCTGTAGGCCAAAGTACGAGTCTAAGACCTTAGCTATTAGGTCAGAGTACGGGTCTAAGACCTTAGCTATTAGGCCAGAGTAAGAGTTAAGACCTTAACCAGCTGGCCAGAGTAAGAGTTAAGACCTTAACCAGTAGGCCAGAGTAAGTGTTAAGACCTTAACCAGTAGGCCAGAGTAAGAGTTAAGACCTTAGCTATTAGGCCAGAGTAAGAGTTAAGACCTTAACCAGTAGGCCAGAGTACTAGTTAAGACTTTAACCATTAGGCCAGAGTACGAGTCTAAGACCTTAGCTATTAGGCCAGAGTAAGAGTTAAGACCTTAACCAGTAGGCCAGAGTAAGAGTTAAGACCTTAACCTGTATGCCATAGTACGTGTCTAAGACCTTAGCTATTAGGCCAGAGTAAGAGTTAAGAACTTAACCTATAGGCCATAGTACGAGTCTAAGACCTTAGCTATTAGGCCAGAGTAAGAGTTAAGACCTTAACCAGTAGGCCAGAGTAAGAGTTAAGACCTTAGCTATTAGGCCAGAGTAAGAGTTAAGACCTTAACCAATAGGCCAGAGTAAGAGTCTAAGACCTTAACCATTAGGCCAGAGTAAGAGTTAAAACCTTAGCTATTAGGCCAGAGTAAGAGTTAAGACCTTAACCAGTAGGCCAGAGTAAGAGTCTAAGACCTTAACCATTAGGCCAAAGTAAGTGTTAAGACCTTAACCAGTAGGCCAGAGTAAGAGTTAAGTCCTTAGCTATTAGGCCAGAGTAAGAAATAAGACCTTAGCTATTAGGCCAGAGTAAGAGTTAAGACCTTAACTAGTAGGCCAGAGTCAGAGTTAAGACCTTAACCATTAGGCCAGAGTAAGAGTTAAGACCTTAACCATTAGGCCAGAGTACAAGTCTAAGACCTTAGCTTTTAGGCCAGAGTAAGAGTTAAGATTTTAACCATTAGGCCAGAGTAAGAGTTAAGACCTTAACCATTAGGCCGGAGTACGAGTCTAAGACCTTAGCTATTAGGCCAGAGTAAGAGTTAAGACCTTAACCAGTAGGCCAGAGTAAGAGTTAAGACCTTAACCTGTAGGCCAGAGTACGAGTCTAAGACCTTAGCTATTAGGCCAGAGTAAGTGTTACGACCTTAGCTATTAGGCCAGAGTAAGAGTTAAGACCTTAACCAGAAGGCCAGAGTAAGAGTTAAGATCTTAGCTATTAGGCCAGAGTAAGAGTTAAGACCTTAGCTATTTGGCCAGAGTAGGAGTTTAGACCTTAACCATTAGGCCAGAGTACGAGTCTAAGACCTTAGCTATTAGGCCAGAGTAAGAGTTAAGACCTTAACCATTAGGCCAGAGTACAAGTCTAAGACCTTAGCTATTAGGCCAGAGTAAGAGTTAATTCCTTAACAAGTAGGCCAGAGTAAAAGTTAAGACCTTAACCAGTAGGCCAGAGTGAGAGTTAAGACCTTAGCTATTAGGCCAGAGTACAAGTCTAAGACCTTAGCTATTAGGCCAGAGTAAGAGTTAAGACCTTAACCAGTAGGCCAGAGTAAGAGTGAAGACCTTAGCTATTAGGCCAGAGTAAGAGTTAAGACCTTAGCTATTAGGCCAGAGTAAGAGCTAAGACCTTAACCATTAGGCCAGAGTAAGAGCTAAGACCTTAGCTATTAGACCAGAGTAAGAGTTAACACCTTAAACATTAGGCCAGAGTACGAGTCTAAGACCTTAATCATTAGGCCAGAGTACGAGTTAAGACCTTAACAAGTAGGCCAGATTAAGAGTTAAGACCTTAACCACTAGGCCAGAGTAAGAGTTAAGACCTTAACCTGTAGGCCAGAGTAAGAGTTAAGACCTTAACCTGTAGGCCAGAGTACGAGTCTAAGACCTTAGCTATTAGGCCAGAGTAAGAGTTGAGAGCTTAGCTATTAGGCCAGAGTAAGAGTTAAGACCTTAACCTATAGGCCATAGTAAGAGTTAAGACCTTAACCAGTAGGCCAGAGTACGAGTCTAAGACCTTAGCCATTAGGCCAGAGTAAGAGTTAAGACCTTAACAAGTAGTCCAGAGTAACAGTTAAGACCTTAGCTATTAGGCCAGAGTAAGAGTTAAGACCTTAACCAGTAGGCCAGAGTGAGAGTTAAGACCTTAACTATTAGGCCAGAGTAAGAGTTAAGACCTTAGCTATTAGGCCAGAGTAAGAGTTAAGACCTTAACCATTAGGCCAGAGTACGAGTCTAAGACCTTAGCTATAAGGCCAGAGTAAGAGTTAAGACCTTAACCTGTAGGCCAAAGTACGAGTCTAAGACCTTAGCTATTAGGTCAGAGTACGGGTCTAAGACCTTAGCTATTAGGCCAGAGTGAGAGTTAAGACCTTAACCAGCAGGCCCGAGTAGGAGTTAAGACCTTAACCAGTAGGCCAGAGTAAGTGTTAAGACCTTAACCAGTAGGCCAGAGTAAGAGTTAAGACCTTAGCTATCAGGCCAGAGTAAGAGTTAAGACCTTAACCAGTAGGCCAGAGTACTAGTTAAGACCTTAACCATTAGGCCAGAGTACGAGTCTAAGACCTTAGCTATTAGGCCAGAGTAAGAGTTAAGACCTTAACCTGTAGGCCGTAGTAAGAGTTAAGACATTAACCAGTAGGCCAGAGTACGAGTCTAAGACCTTAGCTATTAGGCCAGAGTAAGAGTTAAGACCTTAACAAGTAGGCCAGAGTAAGAGTTAAGACCTTAACCAGTAGGCCAGGGTAAGAGTTAAGGCCTTAGCTATTAGGCCAGGGTAAGAGTTAAGACCTTAGCTATTAGGCCAGAGTAAGAGTTAAGACCTTAACCATTAGGCCAGAGTACGAGTCTAAGACCTTAGCTATTAGGCCAGAGTAAGAGTTAAGACCTTAACCAGTAGGCCAGAGTAAGAGTTAAGACCTTAGCTATTAGGCCAGAGTAAGAGTTAAGACCTTAACCAGTCGGCCAGAGTAAGAGTTAAGACCTTAACCTGTAGGCCATAGTACGTGTCTAAGACCTTAGCTATTAGGCCAGAGTAAGAGTTAAGACCTTAACCTATAGGCCATAGTACGATTCTAAGACCTTAGCTATTAGGCCAGAGTAAGAGTTAAGACCTTAACCAGTAGGCCAGAGTAAGAGTTAAGACCTTAGCTATTAGGCCAGAGTAAGAGTTAAGACCTTAACCATTAGGCCAGAGTACGAGTTTAAGACCTTAGCTATAAAGCCAGAGTAAGAGTTAAGACCTTAACCAGTAGACCAGAGTAAGAGTTAAGACCTTAGCTATTAGGCCAGAGTAAGAGTTAAGACCTTAACCAGTAGGCCAGAGTAAGAGTTAAGACCTTAACCTGTATGCCATAGTACGTGTCTAAGACCTTAGCTATTAGGCCAGAGTAAGAGTTAAGAACTTAACCTATAGGCCATAGTACGAGTCTAAGACCTTAGCTATTAGGCCAGAGTAAGAGTTAAGACCTTAACCAGTAGGCCAGAGTAAGAGTTAAGACCTTAGCTATTAGGCCAGAGTAAGAGTTAAGACCTTAACCAATAGGCCAGAGTAAGAGTCTAAGACCTTAACCATTAGGCCAGAGTAAGAGTTAAAACCTTAGCTATTAGGCCAGAGTAAGAGTTAAGACCTTAACCAGTAGGCCAGAGTAAGAGTCTAAGACCTTAACCATTAGGCCAAAGTAAGTGTTAAGACCTTAACCAGTAGGCCAGAGTAAGAGTTAAGACCTTAGCTATTAGGCCAGAGTAAGAGTTAAGACCTTAACCAGTAGGCCAGAGTAAGAGTCTAAGACCTTAACCACTAGGCCAAAGTAAGAGTTAAGACCTTAACCAGTAGGCCAAAGTAAGAGTTCAGACCTTAGCTATTAGGCCAGAGTACGAGTCTAAGACCTTAAACAGTAGGCCAGAGTAAGAGTTAAGACCTTAACCTGTAGGCCATAGTACGAGTCTAAGACCTTAGCTATTAGACCAGAGTAAGAGTTAAGACCTTAACCTATAGGCCATAGTACGAGTCTAAGACCTTAGCTATTAGGCCAGAGTAAGAGTCTAAGACTTTAACCATTAGGCCAGAGTACGAGACTAAGACCTTAGCTATTAGGCCAGAGTACGAGTCTAAGACTTTAGCTAATAGGCCAGAGTAAGAGTTAAAACCTTAGCTATTAGGCCAGAGTAAGAGTTAAGACCTTAACCAGTAGGCCAGAGTAAGAGTCTAAGACCTTAACCATTAGACCAGAGTAAGAGTTAAATCCTTAACCAGTAGGCCAGAGTAAGAGTTAAGACCTTAACCGGTAGGCCAGAGTAAGAGTTAAGACCTTAACCTGTAGGCCATAGTACGAGTCTAAGACCTTAGCTATTAGGCCAGAGTAAGAGTTAAGACCTTAACCAGAAGGCCAGAGTAAGTGTTAAGACCTTAACCAGTAGGCCAGAGTAAGAGGTAAGACCTTAGCTATTAGGCCAGATTAAGAGTTAAGACCTTAACCAGTAGGCCAGAGTACTAGTTAAGACCTTAACCATTAGGCCAGAGTACGAGTCTAAGACCTTAGCTATTAGGCCAGAGTAAGAGTTAAGACCTTAACCTGTAGGCCGTAGTAAGAGTTAAGACCTTAACCAGTAGGCCAGAGTATGAGTCTAAGACCTTAGCTATTAGGCCAGAGTAAGAGTTAAGACATTAACAAGTAGGCCAGAGTAAGAGTTAAGACCTTAACCAGTAGGCCAGAGTAAGAGTTAAGGCCTTAGCTATTAGGCCAGGGTAAAAGTTAAGACCTTAGCTATTAGGCCAGAGTAAGAGTTAAGACCTTAACTATTAGGCCAGAGTACGAGTCTAAGACCCTAGCTATTAGGCCAGAGTAAGAGTTAAGACCTTAACCAGTAGGCCAGAGTAAGAGTTAAGACCTTAGCTATTAGGCCAGAGTAAGAGTTAAGACCTTAACCAGTAGGCCAGAGTAAGAGTTAAGACCTTAACCTGTAGGCCATAGTACATGTCTAAGACCTTAGCTATTAGTCCAGAGTAAGAGTTAAGACCTTAACCTATAGGCCATAGTACGAGTCTAAGACCTTAGCTTTTAGGCCAGAGTAAGAGTTAAGACCTTAACCAGTAGGCCAGAGTAAGTGTCTAAGACCTTAACCACTAGGCCAGAGTAAGAGTTAAGACCTTAGCTATTAGGCCAAAGTAAGAGTTAAGACCTTAACCAGTAGGCCAGAGTAAGAGTCTAAGACCTTAACCATTAGACCAGAGTAAGAGTTAAATCCTTAACCAGTAGGCCAGAGTAAGAGTTAAGACCTTAACCGGTAGGCCAGAGTAAGAGTTAAGACCTTAACCTGTAGGCCATAGTACGAGTCTAAGACCTTAGCTATTAGGCCAGAGTAAGAGTTAAGACCTTAACGAGAAGGCCAGAGTAAGAGTTAAGGCCTTAGCTATTAGGCCAGGGTAAAAGTTAAGACCTTAGCTATTAGGCCAGAGTAAGAGTTAAGACCTTAACTATTAGGCCAGAGTACGAGTCTAAGACCCTAGCTATTAGGCCAGAGTAAGAGTTAAGACCTTAACCAGTAGGCCAGAGTAAGAGTTAAGACCTTAGCTATTAGGCCAGAGTAAGAGTTAAGACCTTAACCAGTAGGCCAGAGTAAGAGTTAAGACCTTAACCTGTAGGCCATAGTACGTGTCTAAGACCTTAGCTATTAGTCCAGAGTAAGAGTTAAGACCTTAACCTATAGGCCATAGTACGAGTCTAAGACCTTAGCTTTTAGGCCAGAGTAAGAGTTAAGACCTTAGCCAGTAGGCCAGAGTAAGAGTTAAGACTGTAGCTATTAGGCCAGAGTAAGAGTTAAGACCTTAACCAGTAGGCCAGAGTAAGTGTCTAAGACCTTAACCACTAGGCCAGAGTAAGAGTTAAGACCTTAACCATTAGGCCAGAGTACGAGTCTAAGACCTTAGCTATTAGGCCAGAGTAAGGGTTAAGACCTTAACCAGTAGGCCAGAGTAAGAGTTAAGACCTTAACCAGTAGGCCAGAGTAAGAGTTAAGACCTTAACCTGTAGGCCAGAGTACGAGTCTAAGACCTTAGCTATTAGGCCAGAGTAAGAGTTGAGAGGTTAGCTATTAGGCCAGAGTAAGAGTTAAGACCTTAACCTATAGGCCATAGTAAGAGTTAAGACCTTAACCAGTAGGCCAGAGTACGAGTCTAAGACCTTAGCTATTAGGCCAGAGTAAGAGTTAAGACCTTAACAAGTAGTCCAGAGTAAGAGTTAAGATCTTAGCTATTAGGCCAGAGAAAGAGTTAAGACCTTAGCTATTAGGCCAGAGTAAGAGTTAAGACCTTAACCAGTAGGCCAGAGTAAGAGTTAAGATCTTAACCTGTAGGCCATAGTACGTGTCTAAGACCTTAGCTATTAGGCCAGAGTAAGAGTTAAGACCTTAACCTATAGGCCATAGTACGAGTCTAAGACCTTAGCTATTAGGCCAGAGTAAGTGTTAAGACCTTAACCAGTAGGCCAGAGTAAGAGTTAAGACCTTAGCTATTAGGCCAGAGTAAGAGTTAAGACCTTAACCAGTAGGCCAGAGTAAGAGTCTAAGACCTTAACCATTAGGCCAGAGTAAGAGTTAAAACCTTAGCTATTAGGCCAGAGTAAGAGTTAAGACCGTAACCAGTAGGCCAGAGTAAGAGTCTAAGACCTTAACCATTAGGCCAAATAAAGTGTTAAGACCTTATCCAGTAGGCCAGAGTAAGAGTTAAGACCTTAGCCATTAGGCCAAAGTAAGAGTTAAGACCTTAACCAGTAGGCCATAGTAAGAGTTATGACCTTAACCAGTAGGCCAGAGTACGAGTCTAAGACCTTAGCTATTAGGCCAGAGTAAGAGTTAAGACCTTAACAAGTAGTCCAGAGTAACAGTTAAGACCTTAGCTATTAGGCCAGAGTAAGAGTTAAGACCTTAACCAGTAGGCCAGAGTGAGAGTTAAGACCTTAGCTATTAGGCCAGAGTAAGAGTTAAGACCTTAGCTATTAGGCCAGAGTAAGAGTTAAGACCTTAACCATTAGGCCAGAGTACGGGTCTAAGACCTTAGCTATAAGGCCAGAGTAAGAGTTAAGACCTTAACCTGTAGGCCAAAGTACGAGTCTAAGACCTTAGCTATTAGGTCAGAGTACGGGTCTAAGACCTTAGCTATTAGGCCAGAGTAAGAGTTAAGACCTTAACCAGCAGGCCAGAGTAAGAGTTAAGACCTTAACCAGTAGGCCAGAGTAAGTGTTAAGACCTTAACCAGTAGGCCAGAGTAAGAGTTAAGACCTTAACCAGTAGGCCAGAGTACTAGTTAAGACCTTAACCATTAGGCCAGAGTACGAGTCTAAGACCTTAGCTATTAGGCCAGAGTAAGAGTTAAGACCTTAACCAGTAGGCCAGAGTAAGAGTTAAGACCTTAACCTGTATGCCATAGTACGTGTCTAAGACCTTAGCTATTAGGCCAGAGTAAGAGTTAAGAACTTAACCTATAGGCCATAGTACGAGTCTAAGACCTTTGCTATTAGGCCAGAGTAAGAGTTAAGACCTTAACCAGTAGGCCAGAGTAAGAGTTAAGACCTTAGCTATTAGGCCAGAGTAAGAGTTAAGACCTTAACCAGTAGGCCAGAGTAAGAGTCTAAGACCTTAACCATTAGGCCAGAGTAAGAGTTAAAACCTTAGCTATTAGGCCAGAGTAAGAGTTAAGACCTTAACCAGTAGGCCAGAGTAAGAGTCTAAGACCTTAACCATTAGGCCAAAGTAAGTGTTAAGACCTTAACCAGTAGGCCAGAGTAAGAGTTAAGACCTTAGCTATTAGGCCAGAGTAAGAGTTAAGACCTTAACCATTAGGCCAGTGTACAAGTCTAAGACCTTAGCTATTAGGCCATAGTACGAGTCTAAGTCCTTAGCTATTAGGCCAGAGTAAGAAATAAGACCTTAGCTATTAGGCCAGAGTAAGAGTTAAGACCTTAACCAGTAGGCCAGAGTCAGAGTTAAGACCTTAACCATTAGGCCAGAGTACAAGTCTAAGACCTTAGCTATTAGGCCAGAGTAAGAGTTAAGATTTTAACCATTAGGCCAGAGTAAGAGTTAAGACCTTAACCAGAAGGCCAGAGTAAGAGTTAAGATCTTAGCTATTAGGCCAGAGTAAGAGTTAAGACCTTAGCTATTTGGCCAGAGTAGGAGTTTAGACCTTAACCATTAGGCCAGAGTACGAGTCTAAGACCTTAGCTATTAGGCCAGAGTAAGAGTTAAGACCTTAACTATTAGGCCAGAGTACAAGTCTAAGACCTTAGCTATTAGGCCAGAGTAAGAGTTAATTTCTTAACAAGTAGGCCAGAGTAAAAGTTAAGACCTTAACCAGTAGGCCAGAGTAAGAGTTAAGACCTTAGCTATTAGGCCAGAGTACAAGTCTAAGACCTTAGCTATTAGGCCAGAGTAAGAGTTAAGACCTTAACCAGTAGGCCAGAGTAAGAGTGAAGACCTTAGCTATTAGGCCAGAGTAAGAGTTAAGACCTTAGCTATTAGGCCAGAGTAAGAGCTAAGACCTTAACCATTAGGCCAGAGTAAGAGCTAAGACCTTAGCTATTAGACCAGAGTAAGAGTTAACACCTTAACCATTAGGCCAGAGTACGAGTCTAAGACCTTAATCATTAGGCCAGAGTACGAGTTAAGACCTTAACAAGTAGGCCAGATTAAGACTTAAGAACTTAACCACTAGGCCAGAGTAAGAGTTAAGACCTTAACCATTAGGCCAGAGTACGAGTCTAAGACCTTAGCTATTAGGCCAGAGTAAGAGTTAAAACCTTAACCAGTAGGCCAGAGTAAGAGTTAAGACCTTAACCAGTAGGCCAGAGTAAGAGTTAAGACCTTAACCTGTAGGCCAGAGTACGAGTCTAAGACCTTAGCTATTAGGCCAGAGTAAGAGTTGAGAGCTTAGCTATTAGGCCAGAGTAAGAGTTAAGACCTTAACCTATAGGCCTTAGTAAGAGTTAAGACCTTAACCAGTAGGCCAGAGTACGAGTCTAAGACCTTAGCTATTAGGCCAGAGTAAGAGTTAAGACCTTAACAAGTAGTCCAGAGTAAGAGTTAAGACCTTAGCTATTAGCCAGAGTAAGAGTTAAGACCTTAGCTATTAGGCCAGAGTAAGAGTTAAGACCTTAACCAGTAGGCCAGAGTAAGAGTTAAGACCTTAACCTGTAGGCCATAGTACGTGTCTAAGACTTTAGCTATTAGGCCAGAGTAAGAGTTAAGACCTTAACCTATAGGCCATAGTACGAGTCTAAGACCTTAGCTATTAGGCCAGAGTAAGAGTTAAGACCTTAACCAGTAGGCCAGAGTAAGAGTTAAGACCTTAGCTATTAGGCCAGAGTAAGAGTTAAGACCTTAACCAGTAGGCCAGAGTAAGAGTCTAAGACCTTAACCATTAGGCCAGAGTAAGAGTTAACACCTTAGCTATTAGGCCAGAGTAAGAGTTAAGACCTTAACCAGTAGGCCAGAGTAAGAGTCTAAGACCTTAAGCATTAGGCCAAATGAAGTGTTAAGACCTTATCCAGTAGGCCAGAGTAAGAGTTAAGACCTTAGCCATTAGGCCAGAGTAAGAGTTAAGACCTTAACCAGTAGGCCAGAGTAAGAGTCTAAGACCTTAACCATTAGGCCAAACTAAGAGTTAAGACCTTAACCAGTAGGCCATAGTAAGAGTTAAGACCTTAACCAGTAGGCCATAGTACGAGTCTAAGACCTTAGCTATTAGGCCAGAGTAAGAGTTAAGACCTTAACAAGTAGTCCAGAGTAACAGTTAAGACCTTAGCTATTAGGCCAGAGTAAGAGTTAAGACCTTAACCAGTAGGCCAGAGTGAGAGTTAAGACCTTAGCTATTAGGCCAGAGTAAGAGTTAAGACCTTAGCTATTAGGCCAGAGTACGAGTCTAAGACCTTAGCTATAAGGCCAGAGTAAGAGTTAAGACCTTAACCTGTAGGCCAAAGTACGAGTCTAAGACCTTAGCTATTAGGTCAGAGTACGGGTCTAAGACCTTAGCTATTAGGCCAGAGTAAGAGTTAAGACCTTAACCAGCAGGCCAGAGTAAAAGTTAAGATGTTAACCAGTAGGCGAGAGTAAGTGTTAAGACCTTAACCAGTAGGCCAGAGTAAGAGTTAAGACATTAGCTATTAGGCAAGAGTACGAGTCTAAGACCTTAGCTATTAGGCCAGAGTAAGAGTTAAGACCTTAACCAGTAGGCCAGAGTAAGAGTCTAAGACCTTAACCATTAGGCCAAAGTAAGTGTTAAGACCTTAACCAGTAGGCCAGAGTAAGAGTTAAGACCTTAGCTATTAGGCCAGAGTAAGAGTTAAGACCTTAACCATTAGGCCAGTGTACAAGTCTAAGACCTTAGCTATTAGGCCATAGTACGAGTCTAAGTCCTTAGCTATTAGGCCAGAGTAAGAAATAAGACCTTAGCTATTAGGCCAGGGTAAGAGTTAAGACCTTAACCAGTAGGCCAGAGTCAGAGTTAAGACCTTAACCATTAGGCCAGAGTAAGAGTTAAGACCTTAACCATTAGGCCAGAGTACGAGTCTAAGACCTTAGCTATTAGGCCAGAGTAAGAGTTAAGACCTTAACCAGTAGGCCAGAGTAAGAGTTAAGACCTTAACCAGTAGGCCAGAGTAAGAGTTAAGACCTTAACCTGTAGGCCAGAGTACAAGTCTAAGACCTTAGCTATTAGGCCAGAGTAAGAGTTGAGAGCTTAGCTATTAGGCCAGAGTAAGAGTTGAGACCTTAACCTATAGGCCATAGTAAGAGTTAAGACCTTAACCAGTAGGCCAGAGTACGAGTCTAAGACCTTAGCTATTAGGCCAGAGTAAGAGTTAAGACCTTAACAAGTAGTCCAGAGTAAGAGTTAAGACCTTAGCTATTAGGCCAGAGAAAGAGTTAAGACCTTAGCTATTAGGCCAGAGTAAGAGTTAAGACCTTAACCAGTAGGCCAGAGTAAGAGTTAAGATCTTAACCTGTAGGCCATAGTACGTGTCTAAGACCTTAGCTATTAGGCCAGAGTAAGAGATAAGACCTTAACCTATAGGCCATAGTACGAGTCTAAGACCTTAGCTATTAGGCCAGAGTAAGTGTTAAGACCTTAACCAGTAGGCCAGAGTAAGAGTTAAGACCTTAGCTATTAGGCCAGAGTAAGAGTTAAGACCTTAACCAGTAGGCCAGAGTAAGAGTCTAAGACCTTAACCATTAGGCCAGAGTAAGAGTTAAAACCTTAGCTATTAGGCCAGAGTAAGAGTTAAGACCGTAACCAGTAGGCCAGAGTAAGAGTCTAAGACCTTAACCATTAGGCCAAATAAAGTGTTAAGACCTTATCCAGTAGGCCAGAGTAAGAGTTAAGACCTTAGCCATTAGGCCAAAGTAAGAGTTAAGACCTTAACCAGTAGGCCATAGTAAGAGTTATGACCTTAACCAGTAGGCCAGAGTACGAGTCTAAGACCTTAGCTATTAGGCCAGAGTAAGAGTTAAGACCTTAACAAGTAGTCCAGAGTAACAGTTAAGACCTTAGCTATTAGGCCAGAGTAAGAGTTAAGACCTTAACCAGTAGGCCAGAGTGAGAGTTAAGACCTTAGCTATTAGGCCAGAGTAAGAGTTAAGACCTTAGCTATTAGGCCAGAGTAAGAGTTAAGACCTTAACCATTAGGCCAGAGTACGAGTCTAAGACCTTAGCTATAAGGCCAGAGTAAGAGTTAAGACCTTAACCTGTAGGCCAAAGTACGAGTCTAAGACCTTAGCTATTAGGTCAGAGTACGGGTCTAAGACCTTAGCTATTAGGCCAGAGTAAGAGTTAAGACCTTAACCAGCAGGCCAGAGTAAGAGTTAAGACCTTAACCAGTAGGCCAGAGTAAGTGTTAAGACCTTAACCAGTAGGCCAGAGTAAGAGTTAAGACCTTAGCTATTAGGCCAGAGTAAGAGTTAAGACCTTAACCAGTAGGCCAGAGTACTAGTTAAGACCTTAACCATTAGGCCAGAGTACGAGTCTAAGACCTTAGCTATTAGGCCAGAGTAAGAGTTAAGACCTTAACCAGTAGGCCAGAGTAAGAGTTAAGACCTTAACCTGTATGCCATAGTACGTGTCTAAGACCTTAGCTATTAGGCCAGAGTAAGAGTTAAGAACTTAACCTATAGGCCATAGTACGAGTCTAAGACCTTAGCTATTAGGCCAGAGTAAGAGTTAAGACCTTAACCAGTAGGCCAGAGTAAGAGTTAAGACCTTAGCTATTAGGCCAGAGTAAGAGTTAAGACCTTAACCAATAGGCCAGAGTAAGAGTCTAAGACCTTAACCATTAGGCCAGAGTAAGAGTTAAAACCTTAGCTATTAGGCCAGAGTAAGAGTTAAGACCTTAACCAGTAGGCCAGAGTAAGAGTCTAAGACCTTAACCATTAGGCCAAAGTAAGTGTTAAGACCTTAACCAGTAGGCCAGAGTAAGAGTTAAGTCCTTAGCTATTAGGCCAGAGTAAGAAATAAGACCTTAGCTATTAGGCCAGAGTAAGAGTTAAGACCTTAACTAGTAGGCCAGAGTCAGAGTTAAGACCTTAACCATTAGGCCAGAGTAAGAGTTAAGACCTTAACCATTAGGCCAGAGTACAAGTCTAAGACCTTAGCTTTTAGGCCAGAGTAAGAGTTAAGATTTTAACCATTAGGCCAGAGTAAGAGTTAAGACCTTAACCATTAGGCCGGAGTACGAGTCTAAGACCTTAGCTATTAGGCCAGAGTAAGAGTTAAGACCTTAACCAGTAGGCCAGAGTAAGAGTTAAGACCTTAACCTGTAGGCCAGAGTACGAGTCTAAGACCTTAGCTATTAGGCCAGAGTAAGTGTTACGACCTTAGCTATTAGGCCAGAGTAAGAGTTAAGACCTTAACCAGAAGGCCAGAGTAAGAGTTAAGATCTTAGCTATTAGGCCAGAGTAAGAGTTAAGACCTTAGCTATTTGGCCAGAGTAGGAGTTTAGACCTTAACCATTAGGCCAGAGTACGAGTCTAAGACCTTAGCTATTAGGCCAGAGTAAGAGTTAAGACCTTAACCATTAGGCCAGAGTACAAGTCTAAGACCTTAGCTATTAGGCCAGAGTAAGAGTTAATTCCTTAACAAGTAGGCCAGAGTAAAAGTTAAGACCTTAACCAGTAGGCCAGAGTGAGAGTTAAGACCTTAGCTATTAGGCCAGAGTACAAGTCTAAGACCTTAGCTATTAGGCCAGAGTAAGAGTTAAGACCTTAACCAGTAGGCCAGAGTAAGAGTGAAGACCTTAGCTATTAGGCCAGAGTAAGAGTTAAGACCTTAGCTATTAGGCCAGAGTAAGAGCTAAGACCTTAACCATTAGGCCAGAGTAAGAGCTAAGACCTTAGCTATTAGACCAGAGTAAGAGTTAACACCTTAAACATTAGGCCAGAGTACGAGTCTAAGACCTTAATCATTAGGCCAGAGTACGAGTTAAGACCTTAACAAGTAGGCCAGATTAAGAGTTAAGACCTTAACCACTAGGCCAGAGTAAGAGTTAAGACCTTAACCTGTAGGCCAGAGTAAGAGTTAAGACCTTAACCTGTAGGCCAGAGTACGAGTCTAAGACCTTAGCTATTAGGCCAGAGTAAGAGTTGAGAGCTTAGCTATTAGGCCAGAGTAAGAGTTAAGACCTTAACCTATAGGCCATAGTAAGAGTTAAGACCTTAACCAGTAGGCCAGAGTACGAGTCTAAGACCTTAGCCATTAGGCCAGAGTAAGAGTTAAGACCTTAACAAGTAGTCCAGAGTAACAGTTAAGACCTTAGCTATTAGGCCAGAGTAAGAGTTAAGACCTTAACCAGTAGGCCAGAGTGAGAGTTAAGACCTTAACTATTAGGCCAGAGTAAGAGTTAAGACCTTAGCTATTAGGCCAGAGTAAGAGTTAAGACCTTAACCATTAGGCCAGAGTACGAGTCTAAGACCTTAGCTATAAGGCCAGAGTAAGAGTTAAGACCTTAACCTGTAGGCCAAAGTACGAGTCTAAGACCTTAGCTATTAGGTCAGAGTACGGGTCTAAGACCTTAGCTATTAGGCCAGAGTGAGAGTTAAGACCTTAACCAGCAGGCCCGAGTAGGAGTTAAGACCTTAACCAGTAGGCCAGAGTAAGTGTTAAGACCTTAACCAGTAGGCCAGAGTAAGAGTTAAGACCTTAGCTATCAGGCCAGAGTAAGAGTTAAGACCTTAACCAGTAGGCCAGAGTACTAGTTAAGACCTTAACCATTAGGCCAGAGTACGAGTCTAAGACCTTAGCTATTAGGCCAGAGTAAGAGTTAAGACCTTAACCTGTAGGCCGTAGTAAGAGTTAAGACATTAACCAGTAGGCCAGAGTACGAGTCTAAGACCTTAGCTATTAGGCCAGAGTAAGAGTTAAGACCTTAACAAGTAGGCCAGAGTAAGAGTTAAGACCTTAACCAGTAGGCCAGGGTAAGAGTTAAGGCCTTAGCTATTAGGCCAGGGTAAGAGTTAAGACCTTAGCTACTAGGCCAGAGTAAGAGTTAAGACCTTAACCATTAGGCCAGAGTACGAGTCTAAGACCTTAGCTATTAGGCCAGAGTAAGAGTTAAGACCTTAACCAGTAGGCCAGAGTAAGAGTTAAGACCTTAGCTATTAGGCCAGAGTAAGAGTTAAGACCTTAACCAGTCGGCCAGAGTAAGAGTTAAGACCTTAACCTGTAGGCCATAGTACGTGTCTAAGACCTTAGCTATTAGGCCAGAGTAAGAGTTAAGACCTTAACCTATAGGCCATAGTACGATTCTAAGACCTTAGCTATTAGGCCAGAGTAAGAGTTAAGACCTTAACCAGTAGGCCAGAGTAAGAGTTAAGACCTTAGCTATTAGGCCAGAGTAAGAGTTAAGACCTTAACCATTAGGCCAGAGTACGAGTTTAAGACCTTAGCTATAAAGCCAGAGTAAGAGTTAAGACCTTAACCAGTAGACCAGAGTAAGAGTTAAGACCTTAGCTATTAGGCCAGAGTAAGAGTTAAGACCTTAACCAGTAGGCCAGAGTAAGAGTTAAGACCTTAACCTGTATGCCATAGTACGTGTCTAAGACCTTAGCTATTAGGCCAGAGTAAGAGTTAAGAACTTAACCTATAGGCCATAGTACGAGTCTAAGACCTTAGCTATTAGGCCAGAGTAAGAGTTAAGACCTTAACCAGTAGGCCAGAGTAAGAGTTAAGACCTTAGCTATTAGGCCAGAGTAAGAGTTAAGACCTTAACCAATAGGCCAGAGTAAGAGTCTAAGACCTTAACCATTAGGCCAGAGTAAGAGTTAAAACCTTAGCTATTAGGCCAGAGTAAGAGTTAAGACCTTAACCAGTAGGCCAGAGTAAGAGTCTAAGACCTTAACCATTAGGCCAAAGTAAGTGTTAAGACCTTAACCAGTAGGCCAGAGTAAGAGTTAAGACCTTAGCTATTAGGCCAGAGTAAGAGTTAAGACCTTAACCAGTAGGCCAGAGTAAGAGTCTAAGACCTTAACCACTAGGCCAAAGTAAGAGTTAAGACCTTAACCAGTAGGCCAAAGTAAGAGTTCAGACCTTAGCTATTAGGCCAGAGTACGAGTCTAAGACCTTAAACAGTAGGCCAGAGTAAGAGTTAAGACCTTAACCTGTAGGCCATAGTACGAGTCTAAGACCTTAGCTATTAGACCAGAGTAAGAGTTAAGACCTTAACCTATAGGCCATAGTACGAGTCTAAGACCTTAGCTATTAGGCCAGAGTAAGAGTCTAAGACTTTAACCATTAGGCCAGAGTACGAGACTAAGACCTTAGCTATTAGGCCAGAGTACGAGTCTAAGACTTTAGCTAATAGGCCAGAGTAAGAGTTAAAACCTTAGCTATTAGGCCAGAGTAAGAGTTAAGACCTTAACCAGTAGGCCAGAGTAAGAGTCTAAGACCTTAACCATTAGACCAGAGTAAGAGTTAAATCCTTAACCAGTAGGCCAGAGTAAGAGTTAAGACCTTAACCGGTAGGCCAGAGTAAGAGTTAAGACCTTAACCTGTAGGCCATAGTACGAGTCTAAGACCTTAGCTATTAGGCCAGAGTAAGAGTTAAGACCTTAACCAGAAGGCCAGAGTAAGTGTTAAGACCTTAACCAGTAGGCCAGAGTAAGAGGTAAGACCTTAGCTATTAGGCCAGATTAAGAGTTAAGACCTTAACCAGTAGGCCAGAGTACTAGTTAAGACCTTAACCATTAGGCCAGAGTACGAGTCTAAGACCTTAGCTATTAGGCCCGAGTAAGAGTTAAGACCTTAACCTGTAGGCCGTAGTAAGAGTTAAGACCTTAACCAGTAGGCCAGAGTATGAGTCTAAGACCTTAGCTATTAGGCCAGAGTAAGAGTTAAGACATTAACAAGTAGGCCAGAGTAAGAGTTAAGACCTTAACCAGTAGGCCAGAGTAAGAGTTAAGGCCTTAGCTATTAGGCCAGGGTAAAAGTTAAGACCTTAGCTATTAGGCCAGAGTAAGAGTTAAGACCTTAACTATTACGCCAGAGTACGAGTCTAAGACCCTAGCTATTAGGCCAGAGTAAGAGTTAAGACCTTAACCAGTAGGCCAGAGTAAGAGTTAAGACCTTAGCTATTAGGCCAGAGTAAGAGTTAAGACCTTAACCAGTAGGCCAGAGTAAGAGTTAAGACCTTAACCTGTAGGCCATAGTACGTGTCTAAGACCTTAGCTATTAGTCCAGAGTAAGAGTTAAGACCTTAACCTATAGGCCATAGTACGAGTCTAAGACCTTAGCTTTTAGGCCAGAGTAAGAGTTAAGACCTTAACCAGTAGGCCAGAGTAAGTGTCTAAGACCTTAACCACTAGGCCAGAGTAAGAGTTAAGACCTTAGCTATTAGGCCAAAGTAAGAGTTAAGACCTTAACCAGTAGGCCAGAGTAAGAGTCTAAGACCTTAACCATTAGACCAGAGTAAGAGTTAAATCCTTAACCAGTAGGCCAGAGTAAGAGTTAAGACCTTAACCGGTAGGCCAGAGTAAGAGTTAAGACCTTAACCTGTAGGCCATAGTACGAGTCTAAGACCTTAGCTATTAGGCCAGAGTAAGAGTTAAGACCTTAACGAGAAGGCCAGAGTAAGAGTTAAGGCCTTAGCTATTAGGCCAGGGTAAAAGTTAAGACCTTAGCTATTAGGCCAGAGTAAGAGTTAAGACCTTAACTATTAGGCCAGAGTACGAGTCTAAGACCCTAGCTATTAGGCCAGAGTAAGAGTTAAGACCTTAACCAGTAGGCCAGAGTAAGAGTTAAGACCTTAGCTATTAGGCCAGAGTAAGAGTTAAGACCTTAACCAGTAGGCCAGAGTAAGAGTTAAGACCTTAACCTGTAGGCCATAGTACGTGTCTAAGACCTTAGCTATTAGTCCAGAGTAAGAGTTAAGACCTTAACCTATAGGCCATAGTACGAGTCTAAGACCTTAGCTTTTAGGCCAGAGTAAGAGTTAAGACCTTAGCCAGTAGGCCAGAGTAAGAGTTAAGACTGTAGCTATTAGGCCAGAGTAAGAGTTAAGACCTTAACCAGTAGGCCAGAGTAAGTGTCTAAGACCTTAACCACTAGGCCAGAGTAAGAGTTAAGACCTTAACCATTAGGCCAGAGTACGAGTCTAAGACCTTAGCTATTAGGCCAGAGTAAGGGTTAAGACCTTAACCAGTAGGCCAGAGTAAGAGTTAAGACCTTAACCAGTAGGCCAGAGTAAGAGTTAAGACCTTAACCTGTAGGCCAGAGTACGAGTCTAAGACCTTAGCTATTAGGCCAGAGTAAGAGTTGAGAGGTTAGCTATTAGGCCAGAGTAAGAGTTAAGACCTTAACCTATAGGCCATAGTAAGAGTTAAGACCTTAACCAGTAGGCCAGAGTACGAGTCTAAGACCTTAGCTATTAGGCCAGAGTAAGAGTTAAGACCTTAACAAGTAGTCCAGAGTAAGAGTTAAGATCTTAGCTATTAGGCCAGAGAAAGAGTTAAGACCTTAGCTATTAGGCCAGAGTAAGAGTTAAGACCTTAACCAGTAGGCCAGAGTAAGAGTTAAGATCTTAACCTGTAGGCCATAGTACGTGTCTAAGACCTTAGCTATTAGGCCAGAGTAAGAGTTAAGACCTTAACCTATAGGCCATAGTACGAGTCTAAGACCTTAGCTATTAGGCCAGAGTAAGTGTTAAGACCTTAACCAGTAGGCCAGAGTAAGAGTTAAGACCTTAGCTATTAGGCCAGAGTAAGAGTTAAGACCTTAACCAGTAGGCCAGAGTAAGAGTCTAAGACCTTAACCATTAGGCCAGAGTAAGAGTTAAAACCTTAGCTATTAGGCCAGAGTAAGAGTTAAGACCGTAACCAGTAGGCCAGAGTAAGAGTCTAAGACCTTAACCATTAGGCCAAATAAAGTGTTAAGACCTTATCCAGTAGGCCAGAGTAAGAGTTAAGACCTTAGCCATTAGGCCAAAGTAAGAGTTAAGACCTTAACCAGTAGGCCATAGTAAGAGTTATGACCTTAACCAGTAGGCCAGAGTACGAGTCTAAGACCTTAGCTATTAGGCCAGAGTAAGAGTTAAGACCTTAACAAGTAGTCCAGAGTAACAGTTAAGACCTTAGCTATTAGGCCAGAGTAAGAGTTAAGACCTTAACCAGTAGGCCAGAGTGAGAGTTAAGACCTTAGCTATTAGGCCAGAGTAAGAGTTAAGACCTTAGCTATTAGGCCAGAGTAAGAGTTAAGACCTTAACCATTAGGCCAGAGTACGGGTCTAAGACCTTAGCTATAAGGCCAGAGTAAGAGTTAAGACCTTAACCTGTAGGCCAAAGTACGAGTCTAAGACCTTAGCTATTAGGTCAGAGTACGGGTCTAAGACCTTAGCTATTAGGCCAGAGTAAGAGTTAAGACCTTAACCAGCAGGCCAGAGTAAGAGTTAAGACCTTAACCAGTAGGCCAGAGTAAGTGTTAAGACCTTAACCAGTAGGCCAGAGTAAGAGTTAAGACCTTAACCAGTAGGCCAGAGTACTAGTTAAGACCTTAACCATTAGGCCAGAGTACGAGTCTAAGACCTTAGCTATTAGGCCAGAGTAAGAGTTAAGACCTTAACCAGTAGGCCAGAGTAAGAGTTAAGACCTTAACCTGTATGCCATAGTACGTGTCTAAGACCTTAGCTATTAGGCCAGAGTAAGAGTTAAGAACTTAACCTATAGGCCATAGTACGAGTCTAAGACCTTTGCTATTAGGCCAGAGTAAGAGTTAAGACCTTAACCAGTAGGCCAGAGTAAGAGTTAAGACCTTAGCTATTAGGCCAGAGTAAGAGTTAAGACCTTAACCAGTAGGCCAGAGTAAGAGTCTAAGACCTTAACCATTAGGCCAGAGTAAGAGTTAAAACCTTAGCTATTAGGCCAGAGTAAGAGTTAAGACCTTAACCAGTAGGCCAGAGTAAGAGTCTAAGACCTTAACCATTAGGCCAAAGTAAGTGTTAAGACCTTAACCAGTAGGCCAGAGTAAGAGTTAAGACCTTAGCTATTAGGCCAGAGTAAGAGTTAAGACCTTAACCATTAGGCCAGTGTACAAGTCTAAGACCTTAGCTATTAGGCCATAGTACGAGTCTAAGTCCTTAGCTATTAGGCCAGAGTAAGAAATAAGACCTTAGCTATTAGGCCAGAGTAAGAGTTAAGACCTTAACCAGTAGGCCAGAGTCAGAGTTAAGACCTTAACCATTAGGCCAGAGTACAAGTCTAAGACCTTAGCTATTAGGCCAGAGTAAGAGTTAAGATTTTAACCATTAGGCCAGAGTAAGAGTTAAGACCTTAACCAGAAGGCCAGAGTAAGAGTTAAGATCTTAGCTATTAGGCCAGAGTAAGAGTTAAGACCTTAGCTATTTGGCCAGAGTAGGAGTTTAGACCTTAACCATTAGGCCAGAGTACGAGTCTAAGACCTTAGCTATTAGGCCAGAGTAAGAGTTAAGACCTTAACTATTAGGCCAGAGTACAAGTCTAAGACCTTAGCTATTAGGCCAGAGTAAGAGTTAATTTCTTAACAAGTAGGCCAGAGTAAAAGTTAAGACCTTAACCAGAAGGCCAGAGTAAGAGTTAAGACCTTAGCTATTAGGCCAGAGTACAAGTCTAAGACCTTAGCTATTAGGCCAGAGTAAGAGTTAAGACCTTAACCAGTAGGCCAGAGTAAGAGTGAAGACCTTAGCTATTAGGCCAGAGTAAGAGTTAAGACCTTAGCTATTAGGCCAGAGTAAGAGCTAAGACCTTAACCATTAGGCCAGAGTAAGAGCTAAGACCTTAGCTATTAGACCAGAGTAAGAGTTAACACCTTAACCATTAGGCCAGAGTACGAGTCTAAGACCTTAATCATTAGGCCAGAGTACGAGTTAAGACCTTAACAAGTAGGCCAGATTAAGACTTAAGACCTTAACCACTAGGCCAGAGTAAGAGTTAAGACCTTAACCATTAGGCCAGAGTACGAGTCTAAGACCTTAGCTATTAGGCCAGAGTAAGAGTTAAAACCTTAACCAGTAGGCCAGAGTAAGAGTTAAGACCTTAACCAGTAGGCCAGAGTAAGAGTTAAGACCTTAACCTGTAGGCCAGAGTACGAGTCTAAGACCTTAGCTATTAGGCCAGAGTAAGAGTTGAGAGCTTAGCTATTAGGCCAGAGTAAGAGTTAAGACCTTAACCTATAGGCCATAGTAAGAGTTAAGACCTTAACCAGTAGGCCAGAGTACGAGTCTAAGACCTTAGCTATTAGGCCAGAGTAAGAGTTAAGACCTTAACAAGTAGTCCAGAGTAAGAGTTAAGACCTTAGCTATTAGGCCAGAGTAAGAGTTAAGACCTTAGCTATTAGGCCAGAGTAAGAGTTAAGACCTTAACCAGTAGGCCAGAGTAAGAGTTAAGACCTTAACCTGTAGGCCATAGTACGTGTCTAAGACTTTAGCTATTAGGCCAGAGTAAGAGTTAAGACCTTAACCTATAGGCCATAGTACGAGTCTAAGACCTTAGCTATTAGGCCAGAGTAAGAGTTAAGACCTTAACCAGTAGGCCAGAGTAAGAGTTAAGACCTTAGCTATTAGGCCAGAGTAAGAGTTAAGACCTTAACCAGTAGGCCAGAGTAAGAGTCTAAGACCTTAACCATTAGGCCAGAGTAAGAGTTAACACCTTAGCTATTAGGCCAGAGTAAGAGTTAAGACCTTAACCAGTAGGCCAGAGTAAGAGTCTAAGACCTTAAGCATTAGGCCAAATGAAGTGTTAAGACCTTATCCAGTAGGCCAGAGTAAGAGTTAAGACCTTAGCCATTAGGCCAGAGTAAGAGTTAAGACCTTAACCAGTAGGCCAGAGTAAGAGTCTAAGACCTTAACCATTAGGCCAAACTAAGAGTTAAGACCTTAACCAGTAGGCCATAGTAAGAGTTAAGACCTTAACCAGTAGGCCATAGTACGAGTCTAAGACCTTAGCTATTAGGCCAGAGTAAGAGTTAAGACCTTAACAAGTAGTCCAGAGTAACAGTTAAGACCTTAGCTATTAGGCCAGAGTAAGAGTTAAGACCTTAACCAGTAGGCCAGAGTGAGAGTTAAGACCTTAGCTATTAGGCCAGAGTAAGAGTTAAGACCTTAGCTATTAGGCCAGAGTACGAGTCTAAGACCTTAGCTATAAGGCCAGAGTAAGAGTTAAGACCTTAACCTGTAGGCCAAAGTACGAGTCTAAGACCTTAGCTATTAGGTCAGAGTACGGGTCTAAGACCTTAGCTATTAGGCCAGAGTAAGAGTTAAGACCTTAACCAGCAGGCCAGAGTAAAAGTTAAGACGTTAACCAGTAGGCGAGAGTAAGTGTTAAGACCTTAACCAGTAGGCCAGAGTAAGAGTTAAGACATTAGCTATTAGGCAAGAGTACGAGTCTAAGACCTTAGCTATTAGGCCAGAGTAAGAGTTAAGACCTTAACCTGTAGGCCGTAGTAAGAGTTAAGACCTTAACCAGTAGGCCAGAGTACGAGTCTAAGACCTTAGCTATTAGGCCAGAGTAAGAGTTAAGACCTTAACAAGTAGGCCAGAGTAAGAGTTAAGACCTTAACCAGTAGGCCAGAGTAAGAGTAAAGGCCTTAGCTATTAGGCCAGGGTAAGAGTTAAGACCTTAGCTATTAGGCCAGAGTAAGAGTTAAGACCTTAACCAGTAGGCCAGAGTAAGAGTTAAGACCGTAGTTATTAGGCCATAGTAAGAGTTAAGACCTTAACCAGTAGGCCAGAGTAAGAGTTAAGACCTTAACCTGTAGGCCATAATACGTGTCTAAGACCTTAGCTATTAGGCCAGAGTAAGAGTTAAGACCTTAACCTATAGGCCATAGTACGATTCTAAGACCTTAGCTATTAGGCCAGAGTAAGAGTTAAGACCTTAACCAGTAGGCCAGAGTAAGAGTTAAGACCTTAGCTATTAGGCCAGAGTAAGAGTTAAGACCTTAACCATTAGGCCAGAGTACGAGTCTAAGACCTTAGTTATAAGGCCAGAGTAAGAGTTAAGACCTTAACCTGTAGGCCAAAGTACGAGTCTAAGACCTTAGCTATTAGGTCAGAGTACGGGTCTAAGACCTTAGCTATTAGGCCAGAGTAAGAGTTAAGACCTTAACCAACAGGCCAGAGTAAGAGTTAAGACCTTATCCAGTAGGCCAGAGTAAGTGTTAAGACCTTAACCAGTAGGCCAGAGTAAGAGTTAAGACCTTAGCTATTAGGCCAGAGTAAGAGTTAAGATCTTAACCAGTAGGCCAGAGTACTAGTTAAGACCTTAAACATTAGGCCAGAGTACGAGTCTAAGACCTTAGCTATTAGGCCAGAGTAAGAGTTAAGACCTTAACCTGTAGGCCGTAGTAAGAGTTAAGACCTTAACCAGTAGGCCAGAGTAGGAGTCTAAGACCTTAGCTATTAGGCCAGAGTAAGAGTTAAGACCTTAACAAGTAGGCCAGAGTAAGAGTTAAGATCTTAACCAGTAGGCCAGAGTAAGAGTTAAGGCCTTAGCTATTAGGCCAGGGTAAGAGTTAAGACCTTAGCTATTAGGCCAGAGTAAGAGTTAAGACCTTAACCATTAGGCCAGAGTACGAGTCTAAGACCTTAGCTATTAGGCCAGAGTAAGAGTTAAGACCTTAACCAGTAGACCAGAGTAAGAGTTAAGACCTTAGCTATTAGGCCAGAGTAAGAGTTAAGACCTTAACCAGTAGGCCAGAGTAACAGTTAAGACCTTAACCTGTAGGCCATAGTACGTGTCTAAGACCTTAGCTATTAGGCCAGAGTAAGAGTTAAGACCTTAACCTATAGGCCATAGTACGAGTCTAAGACCTTAGCTATTAGGCCAGAGTAAGAGTTAAGACCTTAACCAGTAGGCCAAAGTAAGTGTTAAGACCTTAACCAGTAGGCCAAAGTAAGAGTTAAGACTTTAGCTATTAGGCCATAGTACGAGTCTAAGACCTTAGCTATTAGACCAGAGTAAGTGTTAAGACCTTAACCTATAGGCCATAGTACGAGTCTAAGACCTTAGCTATTAGGCCAGAGTAAGAGTCTAAGACCTTAACCATTAGGCCAGAGTACGAGACTAAGACCTTAGCTATTATGCCAGAGTACGAGTCTAAGACTTTAGCTAATAGGCCAGAGTAAGAGTTAAAACCTTAGCTATTAGGCCAGAGTAAGAGTTAAGACCTTAACCAGTAGGCCAGAGTAAGAGTCTAAGACCTTAACCATTAGACCAGAGTAAGAGTTAAAACCTTAACCAGTAGGCCAGAGTAAGAGTTAAGACCTTAACCGGTAGCCCAGAGTAAGAGTTAAGACCTTAGCTATTAGGCCAGAGTAAGAGTTAAGACCTTAAACAGTTGGCCAGAGTACGAGTCTAAGACCTTAGCTAATAGGCCAGAGTAAGAGTTAAGACCTTAACCATTAGGCCAGAGTAAGAGTTAAGACCTTAACCATTAGGCCAGAGTACGAGTCTAAGACCTTAGCTATTAGGTCAGAGTAAGAGTTAAGACCTTAACCAGTAGGCCAGAGTAAGAGTTAAGACCTTATCCAGTAGGCCAGAGTAAGAGTTAAGACCTTAACCAGTAGGCCAGAGTAAGAGTCTAAGACCTTAACCATTAGGCCAGAGTAAGAGTTAAAACCTTAGCTATTAGGCCATAGTAAGAGTTACGACCTTAAACAGTAGGCCAGAGTAAGAGTTAATACCTTAGCTATTAGGCCAGAGTAAGAGGTAAGACCTTAACCATTAGGCCAGAGTAATGTTAAGACCTTAACCTTTAGGCCAGAGTATGAGTCTAAGACCGTAGCTATTAGGCCAGAGTGAGAGTTAAGACCTTAACCAGAAGGCCAGAGTAAGTGTTAAGACCTTAACCATTAGGCCAGAGTACGAGTCTAAGACCTTAGCTATTAGGCCCGAGTTAGAGTTAAGACCTTAATCTGTAGGCCGTAGTAAGAGTTAAGACCTTAACCAGTAGGCCAGAGTACGAGTCTAAGACCTTAGCTATTAGGCCAGAGTAAGAGTTAAGACCTTAACAAGTAGGCCAGAGTAAGAGTTAAGACCTTAACCAGTAGGCCAGAGTAAGAGTTAAGGCCTTAGCTATTAGGCCAGGGTAAGAGTTAAGACCTTAGCTATTAGGCCAGAGTAAGAGTTAAGACCTTAACCATTAGGCCAGAGTACGAGTCTAAGACCCTAGCTATTAGGCCAGAGTAAGAGTTAAGACATTAACCAGTAGGCCAGAGTAAGAGTTAAGACCTTAGCTATTAGGCCAGAATAAGAGTTAAGACCTTAACCAGTAGGCCAGAGTAAGAGTTAAGACCTTAACCTGTAGGCCATAGTACGTATCTAAGACCTTAGCTATTAGTCCAGAGTAAGAGTTAAGACCTTAACCTATAGGCCATAGTACGAGTCTAAGACCGTAGCTTTTAGGCCAGAGTAAGAGTTAAGACCTTAGCCAGTAGGCCAGAGTAAGAGTTAAGACTGTAGCTATTAGGCCAGAGTAAGAGTTAAGACCTTAACCAGTAGGCCAGAGTAAGTTTCTAAGACCTTAACCACTAGGCCAGAGTAAGAGTTAAGACCTTAACCATTAGGCCAGAATACGAGTCTAAGACCTTAGATATTAGGCCAGAGTAAGGGTTAAGACCTTAACCAGTAGGCCAGAGTAAGAGTTAAGACCTTAACCAGTAGGCCAGAGTAAGAGTTAAGACCTTAACCTGTAGGCCAGAGTACGAGTCTAAGACCTTAGCTATTAGGCCAGAGTAAGAGTTGAGAGCTTAGCTATTAGGCCAGAGTAAGAGTTAAGACCTTAACCTATAGGCCATAGTAAGAGTTAAGACCTTAACCAGTAGGCCAGAGTACGAGTCTAAGACCTTAGCTATTAGGCCAGAGTAAGAGTTAAGACCTTAACAAGTAGTCCAGAGTAAGAGTTAAGACCTTAGCTATTAGGCCAGAGCAAGAGTTAAGACCTTAGCTATTAGGCCAGAGTAAGAGTTAAGACCTTAACCAGTAGGCCAGAGTAAGAGTTAAGATCTTAACCTGTAGGCCATAGTACGTGTCTAAGACCTGAGCTATTAGGCCAGAGTAAGAGTTAAGACCTTAACCTATAGGCCATAGTATGAGTCTAAGACCTTAGCTATTAGGCCAGAGTAAGAGTTAAGACCTTAACCAGTAGGCCAGAGTAAGAGTTAAGACCTTAGCTATTAGGCCAGAGTAAGAGTTAAGACCTTAACCAGTAGGCCAGAGTAAGAGTCTAAGACCTTAACCATTAGGCCAAATAAAGTGTTCAGACCTTATCCAGTAGGCCAGTGTAAGAGTTAAGACCTTAGCCATTAGACCAAAGTAAGAGTTAAGACCTTAACCAGTAGGCCATAGTAAGAGTTAAGACCTTAACCAGTAGGCCAGAGTACGAGTCTAAGACCTTAGCTATTAGGCCAGAGTAAGAGTTAAGACCTTAACAAGTAGTCCAGAGTAACAGTTAAGACCTTAGCTATTAGGCCAGAGTAAGAGTTAAGACCTTAACCAGTAGGCCAGAGTGAGAGTTAAGACCTTAACTATTAGGCCAGAGTAAGAGTTAAGACCTTAGCTATTAGGCCAGAGTAAGAGTTAAGACCTTAACCATTAGGCCAGAGTACGAGTCTAAGACCTTAGCTATAAGGCAAGAGTAAGAGTTAAGACCTTAACCTGTAGGCCAAAGTACGAGTCTAAGACCTTAGCTATTAGGTCAGAGTACGGGTCTAAGACCTTAGCTATTAGGCCAGAGTAAGAGTTAAGACCTTAACCAGCAGGCCAGAGTAGGAGTTAAGACCTTAACCAGTAGGCCAGAGTAAGTGTTAAGACCTTAACCAGTAGGCCAGAGTAAGAGTTAAGACCTTAGCTATCAGGCCAGAGTAAGAGTTAAGACCTTAACCAGTAGGCCAGAGTACTAGTTAAGACCTTAACCATTAGGCCAGAGTACGAGTCTAAGACCTTAGCTATTAGGCCAGAGTAAGAGTTAAGACCTTAACCTGTAGGCCGTAGTAAGAGTTAAGACCTTAACCAGTAGGCTAGAGTACGAGTCTAAGACCTTAGCTATTAGGCCAGAGTAAGAGTTAAGACCTTAACAAGTAGGCCAGAGTAAGAGTTAAGACCTTAACCAGTAGGCCAGAGTAAGAGTTAAGGCCTTAGCTATTAGGCCAGGGTAAAAGTTAAGACCTTAGCTATTAGGCCAGAGTAAGAGTTAAGACCTTAACCATTAGGCCAGAGTACGAGTCTAAGACCTTAGCTATTAGGCCAGAGTAAGAGTTAAGACCTTAACCAGTAGGCCAGAGTAAGAGTTAAGACCTTAGCTATTAGGCCAGAGTAAGAGTTAAGACCTTAACCAGTAGGCCAGAGTAAGAGTTAAGACCTTAGCTATTAGGCCAGAGTAAGAGTTAAGACCTTAACCAGTAGGCCAGAGTAAGAGTTAAGACCTTAACCTGTAGGCCATAGTACGTGTCTAAGACCTTAGCTATTAGGCCAGAGTAAGAGTTAAGACCTTAACCTATAGGCCATAGTACGATTCTAAGACCTTAGCTATTAGGCCAGAGTAAGAGTTAAGACCTTAACCAGTAGGTCAGAGTAAGAGTTAAGACCTTAGCTATTAGGCAAGAGTAAGAGTTAAGACCTTAACCATTAGGCCAGAGTACGAGTCTAAGACCTTAGCTATAAAGCCAGAGTAAGAGTTAAGACCTTAACCAGTAGACCAGAGTAAGAGTTAAGACCTTAGCTATTAGGCCAGAGTAAGAGTTAAGACCTTAACCAGTAGGCCAGAGTAAGAGTTAAGACCTTAACCTGTATGCCATAGTACGTGTCTAAGACCATAGCTATTAGGCCAGCGTAAGAGTTAAGAACTTAACCTATAGGCCATAGTACGAGTCTAAGACCTTAGCTATTAGGCCAGAGTAAGAGTTAAGACCTTAACCAGTAGGCCAGAGTAAGAGTTAAGACCTTAGCTATTAGGCCAGAGTAAGAGTTAAGACCTTAACCAATAGGCCAGAGTAAGAGTCTAAGATCTTAACCATTAGGCCAGAGTAAGAGTTAAAACCTTAGCTATTAGGCCAGAGTAAGAGTTAAGACCTTAACCAGTAGGCCAGAGTAAGAGTCTAAGACCTTAACCATTAGGCCAAAGTAAGTGTTAAGACCTTAACCAGTAGGCCAGAGTAAGAGTTAAGACCTTAGCTATTAGGCCAGAGTAAGAGTTAAGACCTTAACCAGTAGGCCAGAGTAAGAGTCTAAGAACTTAACCATTAGGCCAAAGTAAGAGTTAAGACCTTAACCAGTAGGCCAAAGTAAGAGTTAAGACCTTAGCTATTAGGCCATAGTACGAGTCTAAGACCTTAAACAGTAGGCCAGAGTAAGAGTTAAGACCTTAACCTGTAGGCCATAGTACGAGTCTAAGACCTTAGCTATTAGACCAGAGTAAGAGTTAAGACCTTAACCTATAGGCCATAGTACGAGTCTAAGACCTTAGCTATTAGGACAGAGTAAGAGTCTAAGACCTTAACCATTAGGCCAGAGTACGAGACTAAGACCTTAGCTATTAGGCCAGAGTACGAGTCTAAGACTTTAGCTAATAGGCCAGAGTAAGAGTTAAAACCTTAGCTATTAGGCCAGAGTAAGAGTTAAGACCTTAACCAGTAGGCCAGAGTAAGAGTCTAAGACCTCAACCATTAGACCAGAGTAAGAGTTTAAACCTTAACCAGTAGGCCAGAGTAAGAGTTAAGACCTTAACCGGTAGGCCAGAGTAAGAGTTAAGACCTTAACCTCTAGGCCATAGTACGAATCTAAGACCTTAGCTATTAGGCCAGAGTAAGAGTTAAGACCTTAACCAGAAGGCCGGAGTAAGTGTTAAGACCTTAACCAGTAGGCCAGAGTAAGAGGTAAGACCTTAGCTATTAGGCCAGATTAAGAGTTAAGACCTTAACCAGTAGGCCAGAGTACTAGTTAAGACCTTAACCATTAGGCCAGAGTACGGGTCTAAGACCTTAGCTATTAGGCCCGAGTAAGAGTTAAGACCTTAACCTGTAGGCCGTAGTAAGAGTTAATACCTTAACCAGTAGGCCAGAGTAAGAGTCTAAGACCTTAACCATTAGGCCAGAGTAAGAGTTAAAACCTTAGCTATTAGGCCAGAGTAAGAGTTAAGACCTTAACCAGTAGGCCAGAGTAAGAGTCTAAGACCTTAACCATTAGGCCAAAGTAAGTGTTAAGACCTTAACCAGTAGGCCAGAGTAAGAGTTAAGACCTTAGCTATTAGGCCAGAGTAAGAGTTAAGACCTTAACCAGTAGGCCAGAGTAAGAGTTAAGACCTTAACCTGTATGCCATAGTACGTGTCTAAGACCATAGCTATTAGGCCAGCGTAAGAGTTAAGAACTTAACCTATAGGCCATAGTACGAGTCTAAGACCTTAGCTATTAGGCCAGAGTAAGAGTTAAGACCTTAACCACTAGGCCAGAGTAAGAGTTAAGACCTTAGCTATTAGGCCAGAGTAAGAGTTAAGACCTTAACCAATAGGCCAGAGTAAGAGTCTAAGATCTTAACCATTAGGCCAGAGTAAGAGTTAAAACCTTAGCTATTATGCCAGAGTAAGAGTTAAGACCTTAACCAGTAGGCCAGAGTAAGAGTCTAAGACCTTAACCATTAGGCCAAAGTAAGTGTTAAGACCTTAACCAGTAGGCCAGAGTAAGAGTTAAGACCTTAGCTATTAGGCCAGAGTAAGAGTTAAGACCTTAAACAGTAGGCCAGAGTAAGAGTCTAAGAACTTAACCATTAGGCCAAAGTAAGAGTTAAGACCTTAACCAGTAGGCCAAAGTAAGAGTTAAGACCTTAGCTATTAGGCCATAGTACGAGTCTAAGACCTTAAACAGTAGGCCAGAGTAAGAGTTAAGACCTTAACCTGTAGGCCATAGTACGAGTCTAAGACCTTAGCTATTAGACCAGAGTAAGAGTTAAGACCTTAACCTATAGGCCATAGTACGAGTCTAAGACCTTAGCTATTAGGACAGAGTAAGAGTCTAAGACCTTAACCATTAGGCCAGAGTACGAGACTAAGACCTTAGCTATTAGGCCAGAGTACGAGTCTAAGACTTTAGCTAATAGGCCAGAGTAAGAGTTAAAACCTTAGCTATTAGGCCAGAGTAAGAGTTAAGACCTTAACCAGTAGGCCAGAGTAAGAGTCTAAGACCTCAACCATTAGACCAGAGTAAGAGTTAAAACCTTAACCAGTAGGCCAGAGTAAGAGTTAAGACCTTAACCGGTAGGCCAGAGTAAGAGTTAAGACCTTAACCTGTAGGCCATAGTACGAGTCTAAGACCTTAGCTATTAGGCCAGAGTAAGAGTTAAGACCTTAACCAGAAGGCCAGAGTAAGTGTTAAGACCTTAACCAGTAGGCCAGAGTAAGAGGTAAGACCTTAGCTATTAGGCCAGATTAAGAGTTAAGACCTTAACCAGTAGGCCAGAGTACTAGTTAAGACCTTAACCATTAGGCCAGAGTACGGGTCTAAGACCTTAGCTATTAGGCCGGAGTAAGAGTTAAGACCTTAACCTGTAGGCCGTAGTAAGAGTTAAGACCTTAACCAGTAGGCCAGAGTAAGAGTCTAAGACCTTAACCATTAGGCCAGAGTAAGAGTTAAAACCTTAGCTATTAGGCCAGAGTAAGAGTTAAGACCTTAACCAGTAGGCCAGAGTAAGAGTCTAAGACCTTAACCATTAGGCCAAAGTAAGTGTTAAGACCTTAACCAGTAGGCCAGAGTAAGAGTTAAGACCTTAGCTATTAGGCCAGAGTAAGAGTTAAGACCTTAACCAGTAGGCCAGAGTAAGAGTCTAAGTCCTTAACCATTAGGCCAAAGTAAGAGTTAAGACCTTAACCAGTAGGCCAAAGTAAGAGTTAAGACCTTAGCTATTAGGCCATAGTACGAGTCTAAGACCTTAAACAGTAGGCCAGAGTAAGAGTTAAGACCTTAACCTATAGGCCATAGTACGAGTCTAAGACCTTAGCTATTAGGCCAGAGTAAGAGTCTAAGACCTTAACCATTAGGCCAGAGTACGAGACTAAGACCTTAGCTATTAGGCCAGAGTACGAGTCTAAGACTTTAGCTAATAGGCCAGAGTAAGAGTTAAAACCTTAGCTATTAGGCCAGAGTAAGAGTTAAGACCTTAACCAGTAGGCCAGAGTAAGAGTCTAAGACCTTAACCATTAGACCAGAGTAAGAGTTAAATCCTTAACCAGTAGGCCAGAGTAAGAGTTAAGACCTTAACCGGTAGGCCAGAGTAAGAGTTAAGACCTTAACCTGTAGGCCATAGTACGAGTCTAAGACCTTAGCTATTAGGCCAGAGTAAGAGTTAAGACCTTAACCAGAAGGCCAGAGTAAGTGTTAAGACCTTAACCAGTAGTCCAGAGTAAGAGGTAAGACCTTAGCTATTAGGCCAGATTAAGAGTTAAGACCTTAACCAGTAGGCCAGAGTACTAGTTAAGACCTTAACCATTAGGCCAGAGTACGAGTCTAAGACCTTAGCTATTAGGCCCGAGTAAGAGTTAAGACCTTAACCTGTAGGCCGTAGTAAGAGTTAAGACCTTAACCAGTAGGCCAGAGTACGAGTCTAAGACCTTAGCTATTAGGCCAGAGTAAGAGTTAAGACATTAACAAGTAGGCCAGAGTAAGAGTTAAGACCTTAACCAGTAGGCCAGAGTAAGAGTTAAGTCCTTAGCTATTAGGCCAGGGTAAAAGTTAAGACCTTAGCTATTAGGCCAGAGTAAGAGTTAAGACCTTAACTATTAGGTCAGAGTACGATTCTAAGACCCTAGCTATTAGGCCAGAGTAAGAGTTAAGACCTTAACCAGTAGGCCAGAGTAATAGTTAAGACCTTAGCTATTAGGCCAGAGTAAGAGTTAAGACCTTAACCAGTAGGCCAGAGTAAGAGTTAAGACCTTAACCTGTAGGCCATAGTACGTGTCTAAGACCTTAGCTATTAGTCCAGAGTAAGAGTTAAGACCTTAACCTATAGGCCATAGTACGAGTCTAAGACCTTATCTTTTAGGCCAGAGTAAGAGTTAAGACCTTAGCCAGTAGGCCAGAGTAAGAGTTAAGACTGTAGCTATTAGGCCAGAGTAAGAGTTAAGACCTTAACCAGTAGGCCAGACTAAGTGTCTAAGACCTTAACCACTAGGCCAGAGTAAGAGTTAAGACCTTAACCATTAGGCCAGAGTACGAGTCTAAGACCTTAGCTATTAGGCCAGAGTAAGAGTTAAGACCTTAACCAGTAGGCCAGAGTAAGAGTTAAGACCTTAACCAGTAGGCCAGAGTAAGAGTTAAGACCTTAACCTGTAGGCCAGAGTACGAGTCTAAGACCTTAGCTATTAGGCCAGAGTAAGAGTTGAGAGCTTAGCTATTAGGCCAGAGTAAGAGTTAAGACCTTAACCTATAGGCCATAGTAAGAGTTAAGACCTTAACCAGTAGGCCAGAGTACGAGTCTAAGACCTTAGCTATTAGGCCAGAGTAAGAGTTAAGACCTTAACAAGTAGTCCAGAGTAAGAGTTAAGACCTTAGCTATTAGGCCAGAGAAAGAGTTAAGACCTTAGCTATTAGGCCAGAGTAAGAGTTAAGACCTTAACCAGTAGGCCAGAGTAAGAGTTAAGATCTTAACCTGTAGGCCATAGTACGTGTCTAAGACCTTAGCTATTAGGCCAGAGTAAGAGTTAAGACCTTAACCTATAGGCCATAGTACGAGTCTAAGACCTTAGCTATTAGGCCAGAGTAAGTGTTAAGACCTTAACCAGTAGGCCAGAGTAAGAGTTAAGACCTTAGCTATTAGGCCAGAGTAAGAGTTAAGACCTTAACCAGTAGGCCAGAGTAAGAGTCTAAGACCTTAACCATTAGGCCAGAGTAAGAGTTAAAACCTTAGCTATTAGGCCAGAGTAAGAGTTAAGACCGTAACCAGTAGGCCAGAGTAAGAGTCTAAGACCTTAACCATTAGGCCAAATAAAGTGTTAAGACCTTATCCAGTAGGCCAGAGTAAGAGTTAAGACCTTAGCCATTAGGCCAAAGTAAGAGTTAAGACGTTAACCAGTAGGCCATAGTAAGAGTTATGACCTTAACCAGTAGGCCAGAGTACGAGTCTAAGACCTTAGCTATTAGGCCAGAGTAAGAGTTAAGACCTTAACAAGTAGTCCAGAGTAACAGTTAAGACCTTAGCTATTAGGCCAGAGTAAGAGTTAAGACCTTAACCAGTAGGCCAGAGTGAGAGTTAAGACCTTAGCTATTAGGCCAGAGTAAGAGTTAAGACCTTAGCTATTAGGCCAGAGTAAGAGTTAAGACCTTAACCATTAGGCCAGAGTACGAGTCTAAGACCTTAGCTATAAGGCCAGAGTAAGAGTTAAGACCTTAACCTGTAGGCCAAAGTACGAGTCTAAGACCTTAGCTATTAGGTCAGAGTACGGGTCTAAGACCTTAGCTATTAGGCCAGAGTAAGAGTTAAGACCTTAACCAGCAGGCCAGAGTAAGAGTTAAGACCTTAACCAGTAGGCCAGAGTAAGTGTTAAGACCTTAACCAGTAGGCCAGAGTAAGAGTTAAGACCTTAGCTATTAGGCCAGAGTAAGAGTTAAGACCTTAACCAGTAGGCCAGAGTACTAGTTAAGACCTTAACCATTAGGCCAGAGTACGAGTCTAAGACCTTAGCTATTAGGCCAGAGTAAGAGTTAAGACCTTAACCAGTAGGCCAGAGTAAGAGTTAAGACCTTAACCTGTATGCCATAGTACGTGTCTAAGACCTTAGCTATTAGGCCAGAGTAAGAGTTAAGACCTTAACCAGTAGGCCAGAGTAAGAGTTAAGACCTTAGCTATTAGGCCAGAGTAAGAGTTAAGACCTTAACCAATAGGCCAGAGTAAGAGTCTAAGACCTTAACCATTAGGCCAGAGTAAGAGTTAAAACCTTAGCTATTAGGCCAGAGTAAGAGTTAAGACCTTAACCAGTAGGCCAGAGTAAGAGTTAAGATTTTAACCATTAGGCCAGAGTAAGAGTTAAGACCTTAACCATTAGGCCGGAGTACGAGTCTAAGACCTTAGCTATTAGGCCAGAGTAAGAGATAAGACCTTAACCAGTAGGCCAGAGTACTAGTTAAGACCTTAACCGTTAGGCCAGAGTACGAGTCTAAGACCTTAGCTATTAGGCCCGAGTAAGAGTTAAGACCTTAACCTGTAGGCCGTAGTAAGAGTTAAGACCTTAACCAGTAGGCCAGAGTACGAGTCTAAGACCTTAGCTATTAGGCCAGAGTAAGAGTTAAGACAGTAACAAGTAGGCCAGAGTAAGAGTTAAGACCTTAACCAGTAGGCCAGAGTAAGAGATAAGGCCTTAGCTATTAGGCCAGGGTAAAAGTTAAGACCTTAGCTATTAGGCCAGAGTAAGAGTTAAGACCTTAACTATTAGGCCAGAGTACGAGTCTAAGACCCTAGCTATTAGGCCAGAGTAAGAGTTAAGACCTTAACCAGTAGGCCAGAGTAATAGTTAAGACCTTAGCTATTAGGCCAGAGTAAGAGTTAAGACCTTAACCAGTAGGCCAGAGTAAGAGTTAAGACCTTAACCTGTAGGCCATAGTACGTGTCTAAGACCTTAGCTATTAGTCCAGAGTAAGAGTTAAGACCTTAACCTATAGGCCATAGTACGAGTCTAAGACCTTATCTTTTAGGCCAGAGTAAGAGTTAAGACCTTAGCCAGTAGGCCAGAGTAAGAGTTAAGACTGTAGCTATTAGGCCAGAGTAAGAGTTAAGACCTTAACCAGTAGGCCAGACTAAGTGTCTAAGACCTTAACCACTAGGCCAGAGTAAGAGTTAAGACCTTAACCATTAGGCCAGAGTACTAGTCTAAGACCTTAGCTATTAGGCCAGAGTAAGAGTTAAGACCTTAACCAGTAGGCCAGAGTAAGAGTTAAGACCTTAACCAGTAGGCCAGAGTAAGAGTTAAGACCTTAACCTGTAGGCCTGAGTACGAGTCTAAGACCTTAGCTATTAGGCCAGAGTAAGAGTTGAGAGCTTAGCTATTAGGCCAGAGTAAGAGTTAAGACCTTAACCTATAGGCCATAGTAAGAGTTAAGACCTTAACCAGTAGGCCAGAGTACGAGTCTAAGACCTTAGCTATTAGGCCAGAGTAAGAGTTAAGACCTTAACAAGTAGTCCAGAGTAAGAGTTAAGACCTTAGCTATTAGGCCAGAGAAAGAGTTAAGACCTTAGCTATTAGGCCAGAGTAAGAGTTAAGACCTTAACCAGTAGGCCAGAGTAAGAGTTAAGATCTTAACCTGTAGGTCATAGTACGTGTCTAAGACCTTAGCTATTAGGCCAGAGTAAGAGTTAAGACCTTAACCTTTAGGCCATAGTACGAGTCTAAGACCTTAGCTATTAGGCCAGAGTAAGAGTTAAGACCTTAGCTATTAGGCCAGAGTAAGAGTTAAGACCTTAACCAGTAGGCCAGAGTAAGAGTCTAAGACCTTAACCATTAGGCCAGAGTAAGAGTTAAAACCTTAGCTATTAGGCCAGAGTAAGAGTTAAGACCGTAACCAGTAGGCCAGAGTAAGAGTCTAAGACCTTAACCATTAGGCCAAATAAAGTGTTAAGACCTTATCCAGTAGGCCAGAGTAAGAGTTAAGACCTTAGCCATTAGGCCAAAGTAAGAGTTAAGACCTTAACCAGTAGGCCATAGTAAGAGTTATGACCTTAACCAGAAGGCCAGAGTACGAGTCTAAGACCTTAGCTATTAGGCCAGAGTAAGAGTTAAGACCTTAACAAGTAGTCCAGAGTAACAGTTAAGACCTTAGCTATTAGGCCAGAGTAAGAGTTAAGACCTTAACCAGTAGGCCAGAGTGAGAGTTAAGACCTTAGCTATTAGGCCAGAGTAAGAGTTAAGACCTTAGCTATTAGGCCAGAGTAAGAGTTAAGACCTTAACCATTAGGCCAGAGTACGAGTCTAAGACCTTAGCTATTAGGCCCGAGTAAGAGTTAAGACCTTAACCTGTAGGCCGTAGTAAGAGTTAAGACCTTAACCAGTAGGCCAGAGTACGAGTCTAAGACCTTAGCTATTAGGCCAGAGTAAGAGTTAAGACATTAACAAGTAGGCCAGAGTAAGAGTTAAGACCTTAACCAGTAGGCCAGAGTAAGAGTTAAGGCCTTAGCTATTAGGCCAGGGTAAAAGTTAAGACCTTAGCTATTAGGCCAGAGTAAGAGTTAAGACCTTAACTATTAGGCCAGAGTACGAGTCTAAGACCCTAGCTATTAGGCCAGAGTAAGAGTTAAGACCTTAACCAGTAGGCCAGAGTAATAGTTAATACCTTAGCTATTAGGCCAGAGTAAGAGTTAAGACCTTAACCAGTAGGCCAGAGTAAGAGTTAAGACCTTAACCTGTAGGCCATAGTACGTGTCTAAGACCTTAGCTATTAGTCCAGAGTAAGAGTTAAGACCTTAACCTATAGGCCATAGTACGAGTCTAAGACCCTATCTTTTAGGCCAGAGTAAGAGTTAAGACCTTAGCCAGTAGGCCAGAGTAAGAGTTAAGACTGTAGCTATTAGGCCAGAGTAAGAGTTAAGACCTTAACCAGTAGGCCAGACTAAGTGTCTAAGACCTTAACCACTAGGCCAGAGTAAGAGTTAAGACCTTAACCATTAGGTCAGAGTACGAGTCTAAGACCTTAGCTATTAGGCCAGAGTAAGAGTTAAGACCTTAACCAGTAGGCCAGAGTAAGAGTTAAGACCTTAACCTGTAGGCCAGAGTACGAGTCTAAGACCTTAGCTATTAGGCCAGAGTAAGAGTTGAGAGCTTAGCTATTAGGCCAGAGTAAGAGTTAAGACCTTAACCTATAGGCCATAGTAAGAGTTAAGACCTTAACCAGTAGGCCAGAGTACGAGTCTAAGACCTTAGCTATTAGGCCAGAGTAAGAGTTAAGACCTTAACAAGTAGTCCAGAGTAAGAGTTAAGACCTTAGCTATTAGGCCAGAGAAAGAGTTGAGACCTTAGCTATTAGGCCAGAGTAAGAGTTAAGACCTTAACCAGTAGGCCAGAGTAAGAGTTAAGATCTTAACCTGTAGGCCATAGTACGTGTCTAAGACCTTAAATATTAGGCCAGAGTAAGAGTTAAGACCTTAACCTATAGGCCATAGTACGAGTCTAAGACCTTAGCTATTAGGCCAGAGTAAGTGTTAAGACCTTAACCAGTAGGCCAGAGTAAGAGTTAAGACCTTAGCTATTAGGCCAGAGTAAGAGTTAAGACCTTAACCAGTAGGCCAGAGTAAGAGTCTAAGACCTTAACCATTAGGCCAGAGTAAGAGTTAAAACCTTAGCTATTAGGCCAGAGTAAGAGTTAAGACCGTAACCAGTAGGCCATAGTAAGAGTCTAAGACCTTAACCATTAGGCCAAATAACGTGTTAAGACCTTATCCAGTAGGCCAGAGTAAGAGTTAAGACCTTAGCCATTAGGCCAAAGTAAGAGTTAAGACCTTAACCAGTAGGCCATAGTAAGGGTTATGACCTTAACCAGTAGGCCAGAGTACAAGTCTAAGACCTTAGCTATTAGGCCAGAGTAAGAGTTAAGACCTTAACAAGTAGTCCAGAGTAACAGTTAAGACCTTAGCTATTAGGCCAGAGTAAGAGTTAAGACCTTAACCAGTAGGCCAGAGTGAGAGTTAAGACCTTAGCTATTAGGCCAGAGTAAGAGTTAAGACCTTAGCTATTAGGCCAGAGTAAGAGTTAAGACCTTAACCATTAGGCCAGAGTATGAGTCTAAGACCTTAGCTACAAGGCCAGAGTAAGAGTTAAGACCTTAACCTGTAGGCCAAAGTACGAGTCTAAGACCTTAGCTATTAGGTCAGAGTACGGGTCTAAGACCTTAGCTATTAGGCCAGAGTAAGAGTTAAGACCTTAACCAGCAGGCCAGAGTAAGAGTTAAGACCTTAACCAGTAGGCCAGAGTAAGTGTTAAGACCTTAACCAGTAGGCCAGAGTAAGAGTTAAGACCTTAGCTATTAGGCCAGAGTAAGAGTTAAGACCTTAACCAGTAGGCCAGAGTACTAGTTAAGACCTTAACCATTAGGCCAGAGTACGAGTCTAAGACCTTAGCTATTAGGCCAGAGTAAGAGTTAAGACCTTAACCAGTAGGCCAGAGTAAGAGTTAAGACCTTAACCTGTATGCCAAAGTACGTGTCTAAGACCTTAGCTATTAGGCCAGAGTAAGAGTTAAGAACTTAACCTATAGGCCATAGTACGAGTCTAAGACCTTAGCTATTAGGCCAGAGTAAGAGTTAAGACCTTAACCAGTAGGCCAGAGTAAGAGTTAAGACCTTAGCTATTAGGCCAGAGTAAGAATTAAGACCTTAACCAATAGGCCAGAGTAAGAGTCTAAGACCTTAACCATTAGGCCAGAGTAAGAGGTAAAACCTTAGCTATTAGGCCAGAGTAAGAGTTAAGACCTTAACCAGTAGGCCAGAGTAAGAGTTAAGATTTTAACCATTAGGCCAGAGTAAGAGTTAAGACCTTAACCATTAGGCCGGAGTACGAGTCTAAGACCTTAGCTATTAGGCCAGAGTAAGAGATAAGACCTTAACCAGTAGGCCAGAGTACTAGTTAAGACCTTAACCATTAGGCCAGAGTACGAGTCTAAGACCTTAGCTATTAGGCCCGAGTAAGAGTTAAGACCTTAACCTGTAGGCCGTAGTAAGAGTTAAGACCTTAACCAGTAGGCCAGAGTACGAGTCTAAGACCTTAGCTATTAGGCCAGAGTAAGAGTTAAGACATTAACCAGTAGGCCAGAGTAAGAGTTAAGGCCTTAGCTATTAGGCCAGGGTAAAAGTTAAGACCTTAGCTATTAGGCCAGAGTAAGAGTTAAGACCTTAACTATTAGGCCAGAGTACGAGTCTAAGACCCTAGCTATTAGGCCAGAGTAAGAGTTAAGACCTTAACCAGTAGGCCAGAGTAATAGTTAAGACCTTAGCTATTAGGCCAGAGTAAGAGTTAAGATTTTAACCAGTAGGCCAGAGTAAGAGTTAAGACCTTAACCTGTAGGCCATAGTACGTGTCTAAGTCCTTAGCTATTAGTCCAGAGTAAGAGTTAAGACCTTAACCTATAGGCCATAGTACGAGTCTAAGACCTTATCTTTTAGGCCAGAGTAAGAGTTAAGACCTTAGCCAGTAGGCCAGAGTAAGAGTTAAGACTGTAGCTATTAGGCCAGAGTAAGAGTTAAGACCTTAACCAGTAGGCCAGACTAAGTGTCTAAGACCTTAACCACTAGGCCAGAGTAAGAGTTAAGATCTTAACCATTAGGCCAGAGTACGAGTCTAAGACCTTAGCTATTAGGCCAGAGTAAGAGTTAAGACCTTAACCAGTAGGCCAGAGTAAGAGTTAAGACCTTAACCAGTAGGCCAGAGTAAGAGTTAAGACCTTAACCTGTAGGCCAGAGTACGAGTCTAAGACCTTAGCTATTAGGCCAGAGTAAGAGTTGAGAGCTTAGCTATTAGGCCAGAGTAAGAGTTAAGACCTTAACCTATAGGCCATAGTAAGAGTTAAGACCTTAACCAGTAGGCCAGAGTACGAGTCTAAGACCTTAGCTATTAGGCCAGAGTAATAGTTAAGACCTTAACAAGTAGTCCAGAGTAAGAGTTAAGACCTTAGCTATTAGGCCAGAGAAAGAGTTAAGACCTTAGCTATTAGGCCAGAGTAAGAGTTAAGACCTTAACCAGTAGGCCAGAGTAAGAGTTAAGATCTTAACCTGTAGGCCATAGTACGTGTCTAAGACCTTAGCTATTAGGCCAGAGTAAGAGTTAAGACCTCAACCTATAGGCCATAGTACGAGTTTAAGACCTTAGCTATTAGGCCAGAGTAAGTGTTAAGACCTTAACCAGTAGGCCAGAGTAAGAGTTAAGACCTTAGCTATTAGGCCAGAGTAAGAGTTAAGACCTTAACCAGTAGGCCAGAGTAAGAGTCTAAGACCTTAACCATTAGGCCAGAGTTAGAGTTAAAACCTTAGCTATTAGGCCAGAGTAAGAGTTAAGACCGTAACCAGTAGGCCAGAGTAAGAGTCTAAGACCTTAACCATTAGGCCAAATAAAGTGTTAAGACCTTATCCAGTAGGCCAGAGTAAGAGTTAAGACCTTAGCCATTAGGCCAAAGTAAGAGTTAAGACCTTAACCAGTAGGCCATAGTAAGAGTTATGACCTTAACCAGTAGGCCAGAGTACGAGTCTAAGACCTTAGCTATTAGGCCAGAGTAAGAGTTAAGACCTTAACAAGTAGTCCAGAGTAACAGTTAAGACCTTAGCTATTAGGCCAGAGTAAGAGTTAAGACCTTAACCAGTAGGCCAGAGTGAGAGTTAAGACCTTAGCTATTAGGCCAGAGTAAGAGTTAAGACCTTAGCTATTAGGCCAGAGTAAGAGTTAAGACCTTAACCATTAGGCCAGAGTACGAGTCTAAGACCTTAGCTATAAGGCCAGAGTAAGAGATAAGACCTTAACCTGTAGGCCAAAGTACGAGTCTAAGACCTTAGCTATTAGGTCAGAGTACGGGTCTAAGACCTTAAACAGAAGGGCAGAGTAAGAGTTAAGACCTTAACCTATAGGCCATAGTACGAGTCTAAGACCTTAGCTATTAGGCCAGAGTAAGAGTCTAAGACCTTAACCATTAGGCCAGAGTACGAGACTAAGACCTTAGCTATTAGGCCAGAGTACGAGTCTAAGACTTTAGCTAATAGGCCAGAGTAAGAGTTAAAACCTTAGCTATTAGGCCAGAGTAAGAGTTAAGACCTTAACCAGTAGGCCAGAGTAAGAGTCTAAGACCTTAACCATTAGACCAGAGTAAGAGTTAAATCCTTAACCAGTAGGCCAGAGTAAGAGTTAAGACCTTAACCGGTAGGCCAGAGTAAGAGTTAAGACCTTAACCTGTAGGCCATAGTACGAGTCTAAGACCTTAGCTATTAGGCCAGAGTAAGAGTTAAGACCTTAACCAGAAGGCCAGAGTAAGTGTTAAGACCTTAACCAGTAGTCCAGAGTAAGAGGTAAGACCTTAGCTATTAGGCCAGATTAAGAGTTAAGACCTTAACCAGTAGGCCAGAGTACTAGTTAAGACCTTAACCATTAGGCCAGAGTACGAGTCTAAGACCTTAGCTATTAGGCCCGAGTAAGAGTTAAGACCTTAACCTGTAGGCCGTAGTAAGAGTTAAGACCTTAACCAGTAGGCCAGAGTACGAGTCTAAGACCTTAGCTATTAGGCCAGAGTAAGAGTTAAGACATTAACAAGTAGGCCAGAGTAAGAGTTAAGACCTTAACCAGTAGGCCAGAGTAAGAGTTAAGGCCTTAGCTATTAGGCCAGGGTAAAAGTTAAGACCTTAGCTATTAGGCCAGAGTAAGAGTTAAGACCTTAACTATTAGGCCAGAGCACGAGTCTAAGACCCTAGCTATTAGGCCAGAGTAAGAGTTAAGACCTTAACCAGTAGGCCAGAGTAATAGTTAAGACCTTAGCTATTAGGCCAGAGTAAGAGTTAAGACCTTAACCAGTAGGCCAGAGTAAGAGATAAGACCTTAACCTGTAGGCCATAGTACGTGTCTAAGACCTTAGCTATTAGTCCAGAGTAAGAGTTAAGACCTTAACCTATAGGCCATAGTACGAGTCTAAGACCTTATCTTTTAGGCCAGAGTAAGAGTTAAGACCTTAGCCAGTAGGCCAGAGTAAGAGTTAAGACTGTAGCTATTAGGCCAGAGTAAGAGTTAAGACCTTAACCAGTAGGCCAGACTAAGTGTCTAAGACCTTAACCACTAGGCCAGAGTAAGAGTTAAGACCTTAACCATTAGGCCAGAGTACGAGTCTAAGACCTTAGCTATTAGGCCAGAGTAAGAGTTAAGACCTTAACCAGTAGGCCAGAGTAAGAGTTAAGACCTTAACCAGTAGGCCAGAGTAAGAGTTAAGACCTTAACCTGTAGGCCAGAGTACGAGTCTAAGACCTTAGCTATTAGGCCAGAGTAAGAGTTGAGAGTTTAGCTATTAGGCCAGAGTAAGAGTTAAGACCTTAACCTATAGGCCTTAGTAAGAGTTAAGACCTTAACCAGTAGGCCAGAGTACGAGTCTAGGACCTTAGCTATTAGGCCAGAGTAAGAGTTAAGACCTTAACAAGTAGTCCAGAGTAAGAGTTAAGACCTTAGCTATTAGGCCAGAGAAAGAGTTAAGACCTTAGCTATTAGGCCAGAGTAAGAGTTAAGACCTTAACCAGTAGGCCAGAGTAAGAGTTAAGATCTTAACCTGTAGGCCATAGTACGTGTCTAAGACCTTAGCTATTAGGCCAGAGTAAGAGTTAAGACCTTAACCTATAGGCCATAGTACGAGTCTAAGACCTTAGCTATTAGGCCAGAGTAAGTGTTAAGACCTTAACCAGTAGGCCAGAGTAAGAGTTAAGACCTTAGCTATTAGGCCAGAGTAAGAGTTAAGACCTTAACCAGTAGGCCAGAGTAAGAGTCTAAGACCTTAACCATTAGGCCAGAGTAAGAGTTAAAACCTTAGCTATTAGGCCAGAGTAAGAGTTAAGACCGTAACCAGTAGGCCAGAGTAAGAGTCTAAGACCTTAACCATTAGGCCAAATAAAGTGTTAAGACCTTATCCAGTAGGCCAGAGTAAGAGTTAAGACCTTAGCCATTAGGCCAAAGTAAGAGTTAAGACCTTAACCAGTAGGCCATAGTAAGAGTTATGACCTTAACCAGTAGGCCAGAGTACGAGTCTAAGACCTTAGCTATTAGGCCAGAGTAAGAGTTAAGACCTTAACAAGTAGTCCAGAGTAACAGTTAAGACCTTAGCTATTAGGCCAGAGTAAGAGTCTAAGACCTTAGCTATTAGGCCAGAGTAAGAGTTAAGACATTAACAAGTAGGCCAGAGTAAGAGTTAAGACCTTAACCAGTAGGCCAGAGTAAGAGTTAAGGCCTTAGCTATTAGGCCAGGGTAAAAGTTAAGACCTTAGCTATTAGGCCAGAGTAAGAGTTAAGACCTTAACTATTAGGCCAGAGCACGAGTCTAAGACCCTAGCTATTAGGCCAGAGTAAGAGTTAAGACCTTAACCAGTAGGCCAGAGTAATAGTTAAGACCTTAGCTATTAGGCCAGAGTAAGAGTTAAGACCTTAACCAGTAGGCCAGAGTAAGAGTTAAGACCTTAACCTGTAGGCCATAGTACGTGTCTAAGACCTTAGCTATTAGTCCAGAGTAAGAGTTAAGACCTTAACCTATAGGCCATAGTACGAGTCTAAGACCTTATCTTTTAGGCCAGAGTAAGAGTTAAGACCTTAGCCAGTAGGCCAGAGTAAGAGTTAAGACTGTAGCTATTAGGCCAGAGTAAGAGTTAAGACCTTAACCAGTAGGCCAGACTAAGTGTCTAAGACCTTAACCACTAGGCCAGAGTAAGAGTTAAGACCTTAACCATTAGGCCAGAGTACGAGTCTAAGACCTTAGCTATTAGGCCAGAGTAAGAGTTAAGACCTTAACCAGTAGGCCAGAGTAAGAGTTAAGACCTTAACTAGTAGGCCAGAGTAAGAGTTAAGACCTTAACCTGTAGGCCAGAGTACGAGTCTAAGACCTTAGCTATTAGGCCAGAGTAAGAGTTGAGAGTTTAGCTATTAGGCCAGAGTAAGAGTTAAGACCTTAACCTATAGGCCTTAGTAAGAGTTAAGACCTTAACCAGTAGGCCAGAGTACGAGTCTAAGACCTTAGCTATTAGGCCAGAGTAAGAGTTAAGACCTTAACAAGTTGTCCAGAGTAAGAGTTAAGACCTTAGCTATTAGGCCAGAGAAAGAGTTAAGACCTTAGCTATTAGGCCAGAGTAAGAGTTAAGACCTTAACCAGTAGGCCAGAGTAAGAGTTAAGATCTTAACCTGTAGGCCATAGTACGTGTCTAAGACCTTAGCTATTAGGCCAGAGTAAGAGTTAAGACCTTAACCTATAGGCCATAGTACGAGTCTAAGACCTTAGCTATTAGGCCAGAGTAAGTGTTAAGACCTTAACCAGTAGGCCAGAGTAAGAGTTAAGACCTTAGCTATTAGGCCAGAGTAAGAGTTAAGACCTTAACCAGTAGGCCAGAGTAAGAGTCTAAGACCTTAACCATTAGGCCAGAGTAAGAGTTAAAACCTTAGCTATTAGGCCAGAGTAAGAGTTAAGACCGTAACCAGTAGGCCAGAGTAAGAGTCTAAGACCTTAACCATTAGGCCAAATAAAGTGTTAAGACCTTATCCAGTAGGCCAGAGTAAGAGTTAAGACCTTAGCCATTAGGCCAAAGTAAGAGTTAAGACCTTAACCAGTAGGCCATAGTAAGAGTTATGACCTTAACCAGTAGGCCAGAGTACGAGTCTAAGACCTTAGCTATTAGGCCAGAGTAAGAGTTAAGACCTTAACAAGTAGTCCAGAGTAACAGTTAAGACCTTAGCTATTAGGCCAGAGTAAGAGTTAAGACCTTAACCAGTAGGCCAGAGTGAGAGTTAAGACCTTAGCTATTAGGCCAGAGTAAGAGTTAAGACCTTAGCTATTAGGCCAGAGTAAGAGTTAAGACCTTAACCATTAGGCCAGAGTACGAGTCTAAGACCTTAGCTATAAGGCCAGAGTAAGAGTTAAGACCTTAACCTGTAGGCCAAAGTACGAGTCTAAGACCTTAGCTATTAGGTCAGAGTACGGGTCTAAGACCTTAGCTATTAGGCCAGAGTAAGAGTTAAGACCTTAACCAGCAGGCCAGAGTAAGAGTTAAGACCTTAACCAGTAGGCCAGAGTAAGTGTTAAGACCTTAACCAGTAGGCCAGAGTAAGAGTTAAGACCTTAGCTATTAGGCCAGAGTAAGAGTTAAGACCTTAACCAGTAGGCCAGAGTACTAGTTAAGACCTTAACCATTAGGCCAGAGTACGAGTCTAAGACCTTAGCTATTAGGCCAGAGTAAGAGTTAAGACCTTAACCAGTAGGCCAGAGTAAGAGTTAAGACCTTAACCTGTATGCCATAGTACGTGTCTAAGACCTTAGCTATTAGGCCAGAGTAAGAGTTAAGAACTTAACCTATAGGCCATAGTACGAGTCTAAGACCTTAGCTATTAGGCCAGAGTAAGAGTTAAGACCTTAACCAGTAGGCCAGAGTAAGAGTTAAGACCTTAGCTATTAGGCCAGAGTAAGAGTTAAGACCTTAACCAATAGGCCAGAGTAAGAGTCTAAGACCTTAACCATTAGGCCAGAGTAAGAGTTAAAACCTTAGCTATTAGGCCAGAGTAAGAGTTAAGACCTTAACCAGTAGGCCAGAGTAAGAGTTAAGATTTTAACCATTAGGCCGTAGTAAGAGTTAAGACCTTAACCAGTAGGCCAGAGTACGAGTCTAAGACCTTAGCTATTAGGCCAGAGTAAGAGTTAAGACAGTAACAAGTAGGCCAGAGTAAGAGTTAAGACCTTAACCAGTAGGCCAGAGTAAGAGTTAAGGCCTTAGCTATTAGGCCAGGGTAAAAGTTAAGACCTTAGCTATTAGGCCAGAGTAAGAGTTAAGACCTTAACTATTAGGCCAGAGTACGAGTCTAAGACCCTAGCTATTAGGCCAGAGTAAGAGTTAAGACCTTAACCAGTAGGCCAGAGTAATAGTTAAGACCTTAGCTATTAGGCCAGAGTAAGAGTTAAGACCTTAACCAGTAGGCCAGAGTAAGAGTTAAGACCTTAACCTGTAGGCCATAGTACGTGTCTAAGACCTTAGCTATTAGTCCAGAGTAAGAGTTAAGACCTTAACCTATAGGCCATAGTACGAGTCTAAGACCTTATCTTTTAGGCCAGAGTAAGAGTTAAGACCTTAGCCAGTAGGCCAGAGTAAGAGTTAAGACTGTAGCTATTAGGCCAGAGTAAGAGTTAAGACCTTAACCAGTAGGCCAGACTAAGTGTCTAAGACCTTAACCACTAGGCCAGAGTAAGAGTTAAGACCTTAACCATTAGGCCAGAGTACGAGTCTAAGACCTTAGCTATTAGGCCAGAGTAAAAGTTAAGACCTTAACCAGTAGGCCAGAGTAAGAGTTAAGACCTTAACCAGTAGGCCAGAGTAAGAGTTAAGACCTTAACCTGTAGGCCTGAGTACGAGTCTAAGACCTTAGCTATTAGGCCAGAGTAAGAGTTGAGAGCTTAGCTATTAGGCCAGAGTAAGAGTTAAGACCTTAACCTATAGGCCATAGTAAGAGTTAAGACCTTAACCAGTAGGCCAGAGTACGAGTCTAAGACCTTAGCTATTAGGCCAGAGTAAGAGTTAAGACCTTAACAAGTAGTCCAGAGTAAGAGTTAAGACCTTAGCTATTAGGCCAGAGAAAGAGTTAAGACCTTAGCTATTAGGCCAGAGTAAGAGTTAAGACCTTAACCAGTAGGCCAGAGTAAGAGTTAAGATCTTAACCTGTAGGCCATAGTACGTGTCTAAGACCTTAGCTATTAGGCCAGAGTAAGAGTTAAGACCTTAACCTTTAGGCCATAGTACGAGTCTAAGACCTTAGCTATTAGGCCAGAGTAAGTGTTAAGACCTTAACCAGTAGGCCAGAGTAAGAGTTAAGACCTTAGCTATTAGGCCAGAGTAAGAGTTAAGACCTTAACCAGTAGGCCAGAGTAAGAGTCTAAGACCTTAACCATTAGGCCAGAGTAAGAGTTAAAACCTTAGCTATTAGGCCAGAGTAAGAGTTAAGACCGTAAACAGTAGGCCAGAGTAAGAGTCTAAGACCTTAACCATTAGGCCAAATAAAGTGTTAAGACCTTATCCAGTAGGCCAGAGTAAGAGTTAAGACCTTAGCCATTAGGCCAAAGTAAGAGTTAAGACCTTAACCAGTAGGCCATAGTAAGAGTTATGACCTTAACCAGAAGGCCAGAGTACGAGTCTAAGACCTTAGCTATTAGGCCAGAGTAAGAGTTAAGACCTTAACAAGTAGTCCAGAGTAACAGTTAAGACCTTAGCTATTAGGCCAGAGTAAGAGTTAAGACCTTAACCAGTAGGCCAGAGTGAGAGTTAAGACCTTAGCTATTAGGCCAGAGTAAGAGTTAAGACCTTAGCTATTAGGCCAGAGTAAGAGTTAAGACCTTAACCATTAGGCCAGAGTACGAGTCTAAGACCTTAGCTATTAGGCCCGAGTAAGAGTTAAGACCTTAACCTGTAGGCCGTAGTAAGAGTTAAGACCTTAACCAGTAGGCCAGAGTACGAGTCTAAGACCTTAGCTATTAGGCCAGAGTAAGAGTTAAGACATTAACAAGTAGGCCAGAGTAAGAGTTAAGACCTTAACCAGTAGGCCAGAGTAAGAGTTAAGGCCTTAGCTATTAGGCCAGGGTAAAAGTTAAGACCTTAGCTATTAGGCCAGAGTAAGAGTTAAGACCTTAACTATTAGGCCAGAGTACGAGTCTAAGACCCTAGCTATTAGGCCAGAGTAAGAGTTAAGACCTTAACCAGTAGGCCAGAGTCATAGTTAATACCTTAGCTATTAGGCCAGAGTAAGAGTTAAGACCTTAACCAGTAGGCCAGAGTAAGAGTTAAGACCTTAACCTGTAGGCCATAGTACGTGTCTAAGACCTTAGCTATTAGTCCAGAGTAAGAGTTAAGACCTTAACCTATAGGCCATAGTACGAGTCTAAGACCTTATCTTTTAGGCCAGAGTAAGAGTTAAGACCTTAGCCAGTAGGCCAGAGTAAGAGTTAAGACTGTAGCTATTAGGCCAGAGTAAGAGTTAAGACCTTAACCAGTAGGCCAGACTAAGTGTCTAAGACCTTAACCACTAGGCCAGAGTAAGAGTTAAGACCTTAACCATTAGGCCAGAGTACGAGTCTAAGACCTTAGCTATTAGGCCAGAGTAAGAGTTAAGACCTTAACCAGTAGGCCAGAGTAAGAGTTAAGACCTTAACCAGTAGGCCAGAGTAAGAGTTAAGACCTTAACCTGTAGGCCAGAGTACGAGTCTAAGACCTTAGCTATTAGGCCAGAGTAAGAGTTGAGAGCTTAGCTATTAGGCCAGAGTAAGAGTTAAGACCTTAACCTATAGGCCATAGTAAGAGTTAAGACCTTAACCAGTAGGCCAGAGTACGAGTCTAAGACCTTAGCTATTAGGCCAGAGTAAGAGTTAAGACCTTAACAAGTAGTCCAGAGTAAGAGTTAAGACCTTAGCTATTAGGCCAGAGAAAGAGTTAAGACCTTAGCTATTAGGCCAGAGTAAGAGTTAAGACCTTAACCAGTAGGCCAGAGTAAGAGTTAAGATCTTAACCTGTAGGCCATAGTACGTGTCTAAGACCTTAAATATTAGGCCAGAGTAAGAGTTAAGACCTTAACCTATAGGCCATAGTACGAGTCTAAGACCTTAGCTATTAGGCCAGAGTAAGTGTTAAGACCTTAACCAGTAGGCCAGAGTAAGAGTTAAGACCTTAGCTATTAGGCCATAGTAAGAGTTAAGACCTTAACCAGTAGGCCAGAGTAAGAGTCTAAGACCTTAACCATTAGGCCAGAGTAAGAGTTAAAACCTTAGCTATTAGGCCAGAGTAAGAGTTAAGACCGTAACCAGTAGGCCAGAGTAAGAGTCTAAGACCTTAACCATTAGGCCAAATAAAGTGTTAAGACCTTATCCAGTAGGCCAGAGTAAGAGTTAAGACCTTAGCCATTAGGCCAAAGTAAGAGTTAAGACCTTAACCAGTAGGCCATAGTAAGGGTTATGACCTTAACCAGTAGGCCAGAGTACAAGTCTAAGACCTTAGCTATTAGGCCAGAGTAAGAGTTAAGACCTTAACAAGTAGTCCAGAGTAACAGTTAAGACCTTAGCTATTAGGCCAGAGTAAGAGTTAAGACCTTAACCAGTAGGCCAGAGTGAGAGTTAAGACCTTAGCTATTAGGCCAGAGTAAGAGTTAAGACCTTAGCTATTAGGCCAGAGTAAGAGTTAAGACCTTAACCATTAGGCAAGAGTATGAGTCTAAGACCTTAGCTATAAGGCCAGAGTAAGAGTTAAGACCTTAACCTGTAGGCCAAAGTACGAGTCTAAGACCTTAGCTATTAGGTCAGAGTACGGGTCTAAGACCTTAGCTATTAGGCCAGAGTAAGAGTTAAGACCTTAACCAGCAGGCCAGAGTAAGAGTTAAGACCTTAACCAGTAGGCCAGAGTAAGTGTTAAGACCTTAACCAGTAGGCCAGAGTAAGAGTTAAGACCTTAGCTATTAGGCCAGAGTAAGAGTTAAGACCTTAACCAGTAGGCCAGAGTACTAGTTAAGACCTTAACCATTAGGCCAGAGTACGAGTCTAAGACCTTAGCTATTAGGCCAGAGTAAGAGTTAAGACCTTAACCAGTAGGCCAGAGTAAGAGTTAAGACCTTAACCTGTATGCCATAGTACGTGTCTAAGACCTTAGCTATTAGGCCAGAGTAAGAGTTAAGAACTTAACCTATCGGCCATAGTACGAGTCTAAGACCTTAGCTATTAGGCCAGAGTAAGAGTTAAGACCTTAACCAGTAGGCCAGAGTAAGAGTTAAGACCTTAGCTATTAGGCCAGGGTAAGAGTTAAAACCTTAGCTATTAGGCCAGAGTAAGAGTTAAGACCTTAACCAGTAGGCCAGAGTAAGAGTTAAGATTTTAACCATTAGGCCAGAGTAAGAGTTAAGACCTTAACCATTAGGCCGGAGTACGAGTCTAAGACCTTAGCTATTAGGCCAGAGTAAGAGATAAGACCTTAACCAGTAGGCCAGAGTACTAGTTAAGACCTTAACCATTAGGCCAGAGTACGAGTCTAAGACCTTAGCTATTAGGCCCGAGTAAGAGTTAAGACCTTAACCTGTAGGCCGTAGTAAGAGTTAAGACCTTAACCAGTAGGCCAGAGTACGAGTCTAAGACCTTAGCTATTAGGCCAGAGTAAGAGTTAAGACATTAACAAGTAGGCCAGAGTAAGAGTTAAGACCTTAACCAGTAGGCCAGAGTAAGAGTTAAGGCCTTAGCTATTAGGCCAGGGTAAAAGTTAAGACCTTAGCTATTAGGCCAGAGTAAGAGTTAAGACCTTAACTATTAGGCCAGAGTACGAGTCTAAGACCCTAGCTATTAGGCCAGAGTAAGAGTTAAGACCTTAACCAGTAGGCCAGAGTAATAGTTAAGACCTTAGCTATTAGGCCAGAGTAAGAGTTAAGATTTTAACCAGTAGGCCAGAGTAAGAGTTAAGACCTTAACCTGTAGGCCATAGTACGTGTCTAAGACCTTAGCTATTAGTCCAGAGTAAGAGTTAAGACCTTAACCTATAGGCCATAGTACGAGTCTAAGACCTTATCTTTTAGGCCAGAGTAAGAGTTAAGACCTTAGCCAGTAGGCCAGAGTAAGAGTTAAGACTGTAGCTATTAGGCCAGAGTAAGAGTTAAGACCTTAACCAGTAGGCCAGACTAAGTGTCTAAGACCTTAACCACTAGGCCAGAGTAAGAGTTAAGACCTTAACCATTAGGCCAGAGTACGAGTCTAAGACCTTAGCTATTAGGCCAGAGTAAGAGTTAAGACCTTAACCAGTAAGCCAGAGTAAGAGTTAAGACCTTAACCAGTAGGCCAGAGTAAGAGTTAAGACCTTAACCTGTAGGCCAGAGTACGAGTCTAAGACCTTAGCTATTAGGCCAGAGTAAGAGTTGAGAGCTTAGCTATTAGGCCAGAGTAAGAGTTAAGACCTTAACCTATAGGCCATAGTAAGAGTTAAGACCTTAACCAGTAGGCCAGAGTACGAGTCTAAGACCTTAGCTATTAGGCCAGAGTAATAGTTAAGACCTTAACAGGTAGTCCAGAGTAAGAGTTAAGACCTTAGCTATTAGGCCAGAGAAAGAGTTAAGACCTTAGCTATTAGGCCAGAGTAAGAGTTAAGACCTTAACCAGTAGGCCAGAGTAAGAGTTAAGATCTTAACCTGTAGGCCATAGTACGTGTCTAAGACCTTAGCTATTAGGCCAGAGTAAGAGTTAAGACCTCAACCTATAGGCCATAGTACGAGTCTAAGACCTTAGCTATTAGGCCAGAGTAAGTGTTAAGACCTTAACCAGTAGGCCAGAGTAAGAGTTAAGACCTTAGCTATTAGGCCAGAGTAAGAGTTAAGACCTTAACTAGTAGGCCAGAGTAAGAGTCTAAGACCTTAACCATTAGGCCAGAGTTAGAGTTAAAACCTTAGCTATTAGGCCAGAGTAAGAGTTAAGACCGTAACCAGTAGGCCAGAGTAAGAGTCTAAGACCTTAACCATTAGGCCAAATAAAGTGTTAAGACCTTATCCAGTAGGCCAGAGTAAGAGTTAAGACCTTAGCCATTAGGCCAAAGTAAGAGTTAAGACCTTAACCAGTAGGCCATAGTAAGAGTTATGACCTTAACCAGTAGGCCAGAGTACGAGTCTAAGACCTTAGCTATTAGGCCAGAGTAAGAGTTAAGACCTTAACAAGTAGTCCAGAGTAACAGTTAAGACCTTAGCTATTAGGCCAGAGTAAGAGTTAAGACCTTAACCAGTAGGCCAGAGTGAGAGTTAAGACCTTAGCTATTAGGCCAGAGTAAGAGTTAAGACCTTAGCTATTAGGCCAGAGTAAGAGTTAAGACCTTAACCATTAGGCCAGAGTACGAGTCTAAGACCTTAGCTATAAGGCCAGAGTAAGAGTTAAGACCTTAACCTGTAGGCCAAAGTACGAGTCTAAGACCTTAGCTATTAGGTCAGAGTACGGGTCTAAGACCTTAGCTATTAGGCCAGAGTAAGAGTTAAGACCTTAACCAGCAGGCCAGAGTAAGAGTTAAGACCTTAACCAGTAGGCCACAGTAAGTGTTAAGACCTTAACCAGTAGGCCAGAGTAAGAGTTAAGACCTTAGCTATTAGGCCAGAGTAAGAGTTAAGACCTTAACCAGTAGGCCAGAGTACTAGTTAAGACCTTAACCATTAGGCCAGAGTACGAGTCTAAGACCTTAGCTATTAGGCCAGAGTAAGAGTTAAGACCTTAACCATTAGGCCAAAGTAAGTGTTAAGACCTTAACCAGTAGGCCAGAGTAAGAGTTAAGACCTTAGCTATTACGCCAGAGTAAGAGTTAAGACCTTAACCATTAGGCCAGTGTACAAGTCTAAGACCTTAGCTATTAGGCCATAGTACGAGTCTAAGTCCTTAGCTATTAGGCCAGAGTAAGAAATAAGACCTTAGCTATTAGGCCAGAGTAAGAGTTAAGACCTTAACCAGTAGGCCAGAGTCAGAGTTAAGACCTTAACCATTAGGCCAGAGTAAGAGTTAAGACCTTAACCATTAGGCCAGAGTACAAGTCTAAGACCTTAGCTATTAGGCCAGAGTAAGAGTTAAGATTTTAACCATTAGGCCAGAGTAAGAGTTAAGACCTTAACCATTAGGCCGGAGTACGAGTCTAAGACCTTAGCTATTAGGCCAGAGTAAGAGTTAAGACCTTAACCAGTAGGCCAGAGTAAGAGTTAAGACCTTAACCTGTAGGCCAGAGTACGAGTCTAAGACCTTAGCTATTAGGCCAGAGTAAGTGTTAAGACCTTAGCTATTAGGCCAGAGTAAGAGTTAAGACCTTAACCAGAAGGCCAGAGTAAGAGTTAAGATCTTAGCTATTAGGCCAGAGTAAGAGTTAAGACCTTAGCTATTTGGCCAGAGTAGGAGTTTAGACCTTAACCATTAGGCCAGAGTACGAGTCTAAGACCTTAGCTATTAGGCCAGAGTAAGAGTTAAGACCTTAACCATTAGGCCAGAGTACAAGTCTAAGACCTTAGCTATTAGGCCAGAGTACGAGTCTAAGACCCTAGCTGTTAGGCCAGAGTAAGAGTTAAGAACTTCACCATTAGGCCAGAGTACGAGTCTAGGACCTTAGCTATTAGGCCAGAGTACGAGTCTAAGACCTTAGCTATTAGGCAAGAGTAAGAGTTAAGACCTTAGCTATTAGGCCAGAGTAAGAGTTAAGACCTTAACCATTAGGCCAGAGTACGAGTCTAAGACCTTAGCTATTAGGCCAGAGTAAGTGTTAAGACCTTAGCTATTAGGCCAGAGTAAGGGTTAAGACCTTAACCAGTAGGCCAGAGTAAGAGTTAAGACCTTAACCAGTAGGCCAGAGTAAGAGTTAAGACCTTAACCATTAGGCCAGAGTACGAGTCTAAGACTTTAGCTATTAGGCCAGAGTACGAGTCTAAGACCTTAACCAGTAGGCCAGAGTAAGAGTTAAGACCTTAACCATGAGGCCAAAGTACGAGTCTAAGATCTTAGCTATTAGGCCAGAGTAAGAGTTAAGACCTTAGCTATTAGGCCAGATTACGAGTCTAAGCCATTTGCTATTAGGCCAGAGTAAGAGTTAAGACCTTAACCAGTAGGCCAGAGTAAGAGTTAAGACCTTAGCTATTAGGCCAGAGTACGAGTCTAAGACCTTAGCTATTAGGCCAGAGTAAGAGTTAAGACATTAGCTATTAGGCCCGAGTAAGAGTTAAGACCTTAGCTATTAGGCCAGAGTACGAGTCTAAGACCTTAGCTATTAGGCCCGAGTAAGAGTTAAGACCTTAACCATTAGGCCAGAGTACGAGTCTAAGACCTTAGCTATTAGGCCAAAGTACGAGTCTAAGACCTTAGCTATTAGAGCAGAGTACGTGTTAAGACCTTAACCATTAGGCCAGAGTACGAAGCTAAGACCTTAGCTATTAGGCCAGAGTAAGAGTTAAGACCTTAGCTATTAGGCCAGAGTAAAAGTTAAGACCTTAACCATTAGGCCAGAGTACGAGTCTAAGACCTTAGCTCTTAGGCCAGAGTAAGAGTTAAGACCTTAACCATTAGGCCAGAGTACGAGTCTAGGACCTTAGCTATTAGGCCAGAGTACGAGTCTAAGACCTTAGCTATTAGGCCAGAGTAAGACTTAAGACCTTAGCTATTAGGCCAGAGTAAGAGTTAAGACCTTAACCATTAGGCCAGAGTACGAGTCTAAGACCTTAGCTATTAGGCCAGAGTAAGTGTTAAGACCTTAGCTATTAGACCAGAGTAAGATTTACCTTAACCAGTAGGCCAGAGTACGAGTCTAAGACCTTAACCAGTAGGCCAGAGTAAGAGTTAAGACCTTAACCATTAGGCCAGAGTAAGAGTTAAGACCTTAGCTATTAGGCCACATTACGAGTCTAAGACATTTTCTATTAGGCCAGAGTAAGAGTTAAGACCTTAGCTATTAAGCTAGAGTAAGAGTTAAGACCTTAACCAGTAGGCCAGAGTAAGAGTTAAGACCTTACCCATTAGGCCAGAGTACGAGTCTAAGACCTTAGCTATTAGGCCAGAGTAAGAGTTAAGACCTTAGCTATTAGGTCAGAGTAAGTGTTAAGACCTTAGCTATTAGGCCAGAGTAAGAGTTAAGACCTTAACCAGTAGGCCAGAGTAACAGTTAAGACCTTAACCATTAGGCCAGAGTATGAGTCTAAGACCTTAGCTATTAGGCCAGAGTAGTAGTTAAGACCTTAACCAGTAGGCCAAAGTAAGAGTTAAGACCTTAACCAGTAGGCCAGAGTACGAGTCTAAGACCTTAGCTATTAGGCCAGAGTAAGAGTTAAGACCTTAACCATTAGGCCAGAGTACAAATCTAAGACCTTAGCTATTAGGCCAGAGTAAGAGTTAAGACCTTAACCAGTAGGCCAGAGTAAGAGTTAAGACCTTAACCACTAGGCCAAAGTACGAGTCTAAGACCTTAGCTATTAGGCCAGAGTAAGAGTTAAGACCTTAGCTATTAGGACAGAGTAAGAGTTGAGACCTTAGCTATTAGGCCAGAGTAAGAGTTAAGACCTTAACCAGTAGGCCAGAGTACGAGTCTAAGACCTTAGCTATTAGGCAAAAGTAAGAGTTAAGACTTTAGCTATTAGGCCAGAGTAACAGTTAAGACCTTAACCAGTAGGCCAGAGTACGAGACTAAGACCTTAGCTATTAGGCCAGAGTACGAGTTAAGACCCTAGCTGTTAGGCCAGAGTACCAGTTAAGACCTTAACCATTAGGCCAGAGTACGAGTCTAAGACCTTAGCTATTATGCCAGAGTAAGGGTAAAGACCTTAACCAGTAGGCCAGAGTAAGAGTTAAGACCTTAACCTGTAGGCCAGAGTACAAGTCTAAGACCTTAGCTATTAGGCCAGAGTACGAATCTAAGACCTTAGCTATTAGGCAAGAGTAAGAGTTTAGACCTTAACCAGTAGGCCAGAGTACGAGTTAAGACCTTAGCTATTAGGCCAGAGTAAGAGTTAGGACCTTAGCTATTAGGCCAGAGTAAGAGTTAAGACCTTAACCATTAGGCCTGAGCATGAGTCTAAGATCTTAGCTATTAGGCCAGAGTAAAAGTTAAGACCTTAACCAGTAGGCCAGAGTAAGAGTTAATACCTCAGCTATTAGGCCAGAGTAAGAGATAAGACCTTAACCAGTAGGCCAGAGTAAGAGTTAAGACCTTAACCATTAGGCCAGAGTACGAGTCTAAGACCTTAGCTATTAGGCCAGAGTAAGTGTTAAGACCTTAGCTATTAGGCCAGAGTAAGGGTTAAGACCTTAACCAGTAGGCCAGAGTACGAAGCTAAGACCTTAGCTATTAGGCCAGAGTAAGAGTTAAGACCTTAGCTATTAGGCCAGAGTAAAAGTTAAGACCTTAACCATTAGGCCAGAGTACGAGTCTAAGACCTTAGCTCTTAGGCCAGAGTAAGAGTTAAGACCTTAACCATTAGGCCAGAGTACGAGTCTAGGACCTTAGCTATTAGGCCAGAGTACGAGTCTAAGACCTTAGCTATTAGGCCAGAGTAAGACTTAAGACCTTAGCTATTAGGCCAGAGTAAGAGTTAAGACCTTAACCATTAGGCCAGAGTACGAGTCTAAGACCTTAGCTATTAGGCCAGAGTAAGTGTTAAGACCTTAGCTATTAGACCAGAGTAAGATTTACCTTAACCAGTAGGCCAGAGTACGAGTCTAAGACCTTAACCAGTAGGCCAGAGTAAGAGTTAAGACCTTAACCATTAGGCCAGAGTAAGAGTTAAGACCTTAGCTATTAGGCCACATTACGAGTCTAAGACATTTTCTATTAGGCCAGAGTAAGAGTTAAGACCTTAGCTATTACTAGAGTAAGAGTTAAGACCTTAACCAGTAGGCCAGAGTAAGAGTTAAGACCTTACCCATTAGGCCAGAGTACGAGTCTAAGACCTTAGCTATTAGGCCAGAGTAAGAGTTAAGACCTTAGCTATTAGGTCAGAGTAAGTGTTAAGACCTTAGCTATTAGGCCAGAGTAAGAGTTAAGACCTTAACCAGTAGGCCAGAGTAACAGTTAAGACCTTAACCATTAGGCCAGAGTATGAGTCTAAGACCTTAGCTATTAGGCCAGAGTAGTAGTTAAGACCTTAACCAGTAGGCCAAAGTAAGAGTTAAGACCTTAACCAGTAGGCCAGAGTACGAGTCTAAGACCTTAGCTATTAGGCCAGAGTAAGAGTTAAGACCTTAACCATTAGGCCAGAGTACAAATCTAAGACCTTAGCTATTAGGCCAGAGTAAGAGTTAAGACCTTAACCAGTAGGCCAGAGTAAGAGTTAAGACCTTAACCACTAGGCCAGAGTACGAGTCTAAGACCTTAGCTATTAGGCCAGAGTAAGAGTTAAGACCTTAGCTATTAGGACAGAGTAAGAGTTGAGACCTTAGCTATTAGGCCAGAGTAAGAGTTAAGACCTTAACCAGTAGGCCAGAGTACGAGTCTAAGACCTTAGCTATTAGGCAAAAGTAAGAGTTAAGACTTTAGCTATTAGGCCAGAGTAACAGTTAAGACCTTAACCAGTAGGCCAGAGTACGAGACTAAGACCTTAGCTATTAGGCCAGAGTACGAGTTAAGACCCTAGCTATTAGGCCAGAGTACCAGTTAAGACCTTAACCATTAGGCCAGAGTACGAGTCTAAGACCTTAGCTATTATGCCAGAGTAAGGGTAAAGACCTTAACCAGTAGGCCAGAGTAAGAGTTAAGACCTTAACCTGTAGGCCAGAGTACAAGTCTAAGACCTTAGCTATTAGGCCAGAGTACGAATCTAAGACCTTAGCTATTAGGCAAGAGTAAGAGTTTAGACCTTAACCAGTAGGCCAGAGTACGAGTTAAGACCTTAGCTATTAGGCCAGAGTAAGAGTTAGGACCTTAGCTATTAGGCCAGAGTAAGAGTTAAGACCTTAACCATTAGGCCTGAGCATGAGTCTAAGACCTTAGCTAGTAGGCCAGAGTAAAAGTTAAGACCTTAACCAGTAGGCCAGAGTAAGAGTTAATACCTCAGCTATTAGGCCAGAGTAAGAGATAAGACCTTAACCAGTAGGCCAGAGTAAGAGTTAAGACCTTAACCATTAGGCCAGAGTACGAGTCTAAGACCTTAGCTATTAGGCCAGAGTAAGTGTTAAGACCTTAGCTATTAGGCCAGAGTAAGGGTTAAGACCTTAACCAGTAGGCCAGAGTAAGAGTTAAGACCTTAACCAGTAGGCCAGAGTAAGAGTTAAGACCTTAACCATTAGGCCAGAGTACGAGTCTAAGACCTTAGCTATTAGGCCAGAGTACGAGTCTAAGACCTTAACCAGTAGGCCAGAGTAAGAGTTAAGACCTTAACCATTAGGCCAAAGTATGAGTCTAAGATCTTAGCTATTAGGCCAGAGTAAGAGTTAAGACCTTAGCTATTAGGCCAGATTACGAGTCTAAGACATTTGCTATTAGGCCAGAGTAAGAGTTAAGACCTTAACCAGTAGGCCAGAGTAAGAGTTAAGACCTTAGCTATTAGGCCAGAGTACGAGTCTAAGACCTTAGCTATTAGGCCAGAGTAAGAGTTAAGACCTTAGCTATTAGGCCAGAGTAAGAGTTAAGACCTTAACCATTAGGCCAGAGTACGAGTCTAAGACCTTAGCTATTAGGCCAGAGTAAGTGTTAAGACCTTAGCTATTAGACCAGAGTAAGGGTTAAGACCTTAACCAGTAGGCCAGAGTAAGAGTTAAGACCTTAACCAGTAGGCCAGAGTAAGAGTTAAGACCTTAACCATTAGGCCAGAGTACGAGTCTAAGACCTTAGCTATTAGGCCAGAGTACGAGTCTAAGACCTTAACCAGTAGGCCAGAGTAAGAGTTAAGACCTTAACCATTAGGCCAGAGTAAGAGTTAAGACCTTAGCTATTAGGCCACATTACGAGTCTAAGACATTTGCTATTAGGCCAGAGTAAGAGTTAAGACCTTAGCTATTAGGCTAGAGTAAGAGTTAAGACCTTAACCAGTAGGCCAGAGTAAGAGTTAAGACCTTAACCATTAGGCCAGAGTACGAGTCTAAGACCTTAGCTATTAGGCCAGAGTAAGAGTTAAGACCTTAGCTATTAGGTCAGAGTAAGCGTTAAGACCTTAGCTATTAGGCCAGAGTAAGAGTTAAGACCTTAACCAGTAGGCCAGAGTAACAGTTAAGACCTTAACCATTAGGCCAGAGTATGAGTCTAAGACCTTAGCTATTAGGCCAGAGTAGTAGTTAAGACCTTAACCAGTAGGCCAAAGTAAGAGTTAAGACCTTAACCAGTAGGCCAGAGTACGAGTCTAATACCTTAGCTATTAGGGCAGAGTAAGAGTTAAGACCTTAACCATTAGGCCAGAGTACAAATCTAAGACCTTAGCTATTAGGCCAGAGTAAGAGTTATGACCTTAACCAGTAGGCCAGAGTAAGAGTTAAGACCTTAACCATTAGGCCAGAGTACGAGTCTAAGACCTTAGCTATTAGGCCAGAGTAAGAGTTAAGACCTTAGCTATTAGGACAGAGTAAGAGTTGAGACCTTAGCTATTAGGCCAGAGTAAGAGTTAAGACCTTAACCAGTAGGCCAGAGTACGAGTCTAAGACCTTAGCTATTAGGCCAAAGTAAGAGTTAAGACCTTAGCTATTAGGCCAGAGTAACAGTTAAGACCTTAACCAGTAGGCCAGAGTAAGAGGTAAGACCTTAACCAATAGGCCAGAGTATGAGACTAAGACCTTAGCTATTAGGCCAGAGTACGAGTTAAGACCCTAGCTATTAGGCCAGAGTAACAGTTAAGACCTTAACCATTAGGCCAGAGTACGAGTCTAAGACCTTAGCTATTATGCCAGAGTAAGGGTAAAGACCTTAACCAGTAGGCCAGAGTAAGAGTTAAGACCTTAACCTGTAGGCCAGAGTACAAATCTAAGACCTTAGCTATTAGGCCAGAGTACGAATCTAAGACCTTAGCTATTAGGCAAGAGTAAGAGTTAAGACCTTAACCAGTAGACCAGCGTAAGAGTTAGGACCTTAGCTATTAGGCCAGAGTAAGAGTTAAGACCTTAACCATTAGGCCAGAGCATGAGTCTAAGACCTTAGCTATTAGGCCAGAGTAAAAGTTAAGACCTTAACCAGTAGGCCAGAGTAAGAGTTAAGACCTCAGCTATTAGGCCAGAGTAAGAGATAAGACCTTAACCAGTAGGCCAGAGTAAGAGTTAAGACCTTAACCATTAGGCCAGAGTATGAGTCTAAGACCTTAGCTATTAGGCCAGAGTAAGAGTTAAGACCTTAACCAGAAGGCCCGAGTAAGAGTTAAGACCTTAACCAGTAGGCCAGAGTAAGAGTTAAGACATTAGCTATTAGGCCCGAGTAAGAGTTAAGACCTTAGCTATTAGGCCAGAGTACGAGTCTAAGACCTTAGCTATTAGGCCAGAGTAAGAGTTAAGACCTTAACCATTAGGCCAGAGTACGAGTCTAAGACCTTAGCTATTAGGCCAGAGTACGAGTCTAAGACCTTAGCTATTAGAGCAGAGTAAGCGTTAAGACCTTAACCATTAGGCCAGAGTACGAGTTAAGACCTTAACCAGTAGGCCAGAGTACGAAGCTAAGACCTTAGCTATTAGGCCGGAGTAAGAGTTAAGACCTTAGCTATTAGGCCAGAGTAAGACTTAAGACCTTAACCATTAGGCCAGAGTACGAGTCTAGGACCTTAGCTATTAGGCCAGAGTAAGGGTAAAGACCTTAACCAGTAGGCCAGAGTAAGAGTTAAGACCTTAACCTGTAGGCCAGAGTACAAGTCTAAGACCTTAGCTATTAGGCCAGAGTACGAATCTAAGACCTTAGCTATTAGGCAAGAGTAAGAGTTAAGACCTTAACCAGTAGGCCAGAGTACGAGTTAAGACCTTAGCTATTAGGCCAGAGTAAGAGTTAGGACCTTAGCTATTAGGCCAGAGTAAGAGTTAAGACCTTAACCATTAGGCCTGAGCATGAGTCTAAGACCTTAGCTATTAGGCCAGAGTAAAAGTTAAGACCTTAACCAGTAGGCCAGAGTAAGAGTTAATACCTCAGCTATTAGGCCAGAGTAAGAGATAAGACCTTAACCAGTAGGCCAGAGTAAGAGTTAAGACCTTAACCATTAGGCCAGAGTACGAGTCTAAGACCTTAGCTATTAGGCCAGAGTAAGTGTTAAGACCTTAGCTATTAGGCCAGAGTAAGGGTTAAGACCTTAACCAGTAGGCCAGAGTAAGAGTTAAGACCTTAACCAGTAGGCCAGAGTAAGAGTTAAGACCTTAACCATTAGGCCAGAGTACGAGTCTAAGACCTTAGCTATTAGGCCAGAGTACGAGTCTAAGACCTTAACCAGTAGGCCAGAGTAAGAGTTAAGACCTTAACCATTAGGCCAAAGTATGAGTCTAAGATCTTAGCTATTAGGCCAGAGTAAGAGTTAAGACCTTAGCTATTAGGCCAGAGTACGAGTCTAAGACCTTAGCTATTAGGCCAGAGTAAGAGTTAAGACCTTAGCTATTAGGCCAGAGTAAGAGTTAAGACCTTAACCATTAGGCCAGAGTACGAGTCTAAGACCTTAGCTATTAGGCCAGAGTAAGTGTTAAGACCTTAGCTATTAGACCAGAGTAAGGGTTAAGACCTTAACCAGTAGGCCAGAGTAAGAGTTAAGACCTTAACCAGTAGGCCAGAGTAAGAGTTAAGACCTTAACCATTAGGCCAGAGTACGAGTCTAAGACCTTAGCTATTAGGCCAGAGTACGAGTCTAAGACCTTAACCAGTAGGCCAGAGTAAGAGTTAAGACCTTAACCATTAGGCCACATTACGAGTCTAAGACATTTGCTATTAGGCCAGAGTAAGAGTTAAGACCTTAGCTATTAGGCTAGAGTAAGAGTTAAGACCTTAACCAGTAGGCCAGAGTAAGAGTTAAGACCTTAACCATTAGGCCAGAGTACGAGTCTAAGACCTTAGCTATTAGGCCAGAGTAAGAGTTAAGACCTTAGCTATTAGGTCAGAGTAAGCGTTAAGACCTTAGCTATTAGGCCAGAGTAAGAGTTAAGACCTTAACCAGTAGGCCAGAGTAACAGTTAAGACCTTAACCATTAGGCCAGAGTATGAGTCTAAGACCTTAGCTATTAGGCCAGAGTAGTAGTTAAGACCTTAACCAGTAGGCCAAAGTAAGAGTTAAGACCTTAACCAGTAGGCCAGAGTACGAGTCTAAGACCTTAGCTATTAGGCCAGAGTAAGAGTTAAGACCTTAACCATTAGGCCAGAGTACAAATCTAAGACCTTAGCTATTAGGCCAGAGTAAGAGTTAAGACCTTAACCAGTAGGCCAGAGTAAGAGTTAAGACCTTAACCATTAGGCCAGAGTACGAGTCTAAGACCTTAGCTATTAGGCCAGAGTAAGAGTTAAGACCTTAGCTATTAGGACAGAGTAAGAGTTGAGACCTTAGCTATTAGGCCAGAGTAAGAGTTAAGACCTTAACCAGTAGGCCAGAGTACGAGTCTAAGACCTTAGCTATTAGGCCAAAGTAAGAGTTAAGACCTTAGCTATTAGGCCAGAGTAACAGTTAAGACCTTAACCAGTAGGCCAGAGTAAGAGGTAAGACCTTAACCAATAGGCCAGAGTATGAGACTAAGACCTTAGCTATTAGGCCAGAGTACGAGTTAAGACCCTAGCTATTAGGCCAGAGTAACAGTTAAGACCTTAACCATTAGGCCAGAGTACGAGTCTAAGACCTTAGCTATTATGCCAGAGTAAGGGTAAAGACCTTAACCAGTAGGCCAGAGTAAGAGTTAAGACCTTAACCTGTAGGCCAGAGTACAAATCTAAGACCTTAGCTATTAGGCCAGAGTACGAATCTAAGACCTTAGCTATTAGGCAAGAGTAAGAGTTAAGACCTTAACCAGTAGGCCAGCGTAAGAGTTAGGACCTTAGCTATTAGGCCAGAGTAAGAGTTAAGACCTTAACCATTAGGCCAGAGCATGAGTCTAAGACCTTAGCTATTAGGCCAGAGTAAAAGTTAAGACCTTAACCAGTAGGCCAGAGTAAGAGTTAAGACCTCAGCTATTAGGCCAGAGTAAGAGATAAGACCTTAACCAGTAGGCCAGAGTAAGAGTTAAGACCTTAACCATTAGGCCAGAGTATGAGTCTAAGACCTTAGCTATTAGGCCAGAGTAAGAGTTAAGACCTTAACCAGAAGGCCCGAGTAAGAGTTGAGACCTTAACCAGTAGGCCAGAGTAAGAGTTAAGACATTAGCTATTAGGCCCGAGTAAGAGTTAAGACCTTAGCTATTAGGCCAGAGTACGAGTCTAAGACCTTAGCTATTAGGCCAGAGTAAGAGTTAAGACCTTAACCATTAGGCCAGAGTACGAGTCTAAGACCTTAGCTATTAGGCCAGAGTACGAGTCTAAGACCTTAGCTATTAGAGCAGAGTAAGCGTTAAGACCTTAACCATTAGGCCAGAGTACGAGTTAAGACCTTAACCAGTAGGCCAGAGTACGAAGCTAAGACCTTAGCTATTAGGCCAGAGTAAGAGTTAAGACCTTAGCTATTAGGCCAGAGTAAGACTTAAGACCTTAACCATTAGGCCAGAGTACGAGTCTAGGACCTTAGCTATTAGGCCAGAGTACGAGTCTAAGACCTTAGCTATTAGGCCAGAGTAAGAGTTAAGACCTTAGCTATTAGGCCAGAGTAAGAGTTAAGACCTTAACCATTAGGCCAGAGTACGAGTCTAAGACCTTAGCTATTAGGCCAGAGTAAGTGTTAAGACCTTAGCTATTAGGCCAGAGTAAGGGTTAAGACCTTAACCAGTAGGCCAGAGTAAGAGTTAAGACCTTAACCAGTAGGCCAGAGTAAGAGTTAAGACCTTAACCATTAGGCCAGAGTACGAGTCTAAGACCTTAGCTATTAGGCCAGAGTACGAGTCTAAGACCTTAACCAGTAGGCCAGAGTAAGAGTTAAGACCTTAAACATTAGGCCAAAGTACGAGTCTAAGATCTTAGCTATTAGGCCAGAGTAAGAGTTAAGACCTTATCTATTAGGCCAGATTACGAGTCTAAGACATTTGCTATTAGGCCAGAGTAAGAGTTGAGACCTTAGCTATTAGGCTAGAGTAAGAGTTAAGACCTTAACCAGTAGGCCAGAGTAAGAGTTAAGACCTTAACCATTAGGCCAGAGTACGAGTCTAAGACCTTAGCTATTAGGCCAGAGTAAGAGTTAAAGACCTTAACCAGTAGGCCAGAGTAAGAGTTAAGACCTTACCCATTAGGCCAGAGTACGAGTCTAAGACCTTAGCTATTAGGCCAGAGTAAGAGTTAAGACCTTAGCTATTAGGCCAGAGTAAGCGTTAAGACCTTAGCTATTAGGCCAGAGTAAGAGTTAAGACCTTAACCAGTAGGCCAGAGTAAGAGTTAAGACCTTAACCATTAGGCCAGAGTATGAGTCTAAGACCTTAGCTATTAGGCCAGAGTAGTAGTTAAGACCTTAACCAGTAGGCCAGAGTACGAGTCTAAGACCTTAGCTATTAGGCCAGAGTAAGAGTTAAGACCTTAACCATTAGGCCAGAGTACAAATCTAAGACCTTAGCTATTAGGCCAGAGTAAGAGTTAAGACCTTAACCAGTAGGCCAGAGTAAGAGTTAAGACCTTAACCATTAGGCCAGAGTACGAGTCTAAGACCTTAGCTATTAGGCCAGAGTAAGAGTTAAGACCTTAGCTATTAGGACAGAGTAAGAGTTGAGACCTTAGCTATTAGGCCAGAGTAAGAGTTAAGACCTTAACCAGTAGGCCAGAGTACGAGTCTAAGACCTTAGCTATTAGGCCAAAGTAAGAGTTAAGACCTTAGCTATTAGGCCAGAGTAACAGTTAAGACCTTAACCAGTAGGCCAGAGTAAGAGGTAAGACCTTAACCAATAGGCCAGAGTATGAGACTAAGACCTTAGCTATTAGGCCAGAGTACGAGTTAAGACCCTAGCTATTAGGCGAGAGTAACAGTTAAGACCTTAACCATTAGGCCAGAGTACGAGTCTAAGACCTTAGCTATTATGCCAGAGTAAGGGTAAAGACCTTAACCAGTAGGCCAGAGTAAGAGTTAAGACCTTAACCTGTAGGCCAGAGTACAAGTCTAAGACCTTAGCTATTAGGCCAGAGTACGAATCTAAGACCTTAGCTATTAGGCAAGAGTAAGAGTTAAGACCTTAACCAGTAGGCCAGCGTAAGAGTTAGGACCTTAGCTATTAGGCCAGAGTAAGAGTTAAGACCTTAAACATTAGGCCAGAGCATGAGTCTAAGACCTTAGCTATTAGGCCAGAGTAAAAGTTAAGACCTTAACCAGTAGGCCAGAGTAAGAGTTAAGACCTTAACCATTAGGCCAGAGTACGAGTCTAAGACCTTAGCTATTAGGCCAGAGTAAGAGTTAAGACCTTAACCAGAAGGCCCGAGTAAGAGTTAAGACCTTAACCAGTAGGCCAGAGTAAGAGTTAAGACATTAGCTATTAGGCCCGAGTAAGAGTTAAGACCTTAGCTATTAGGCCAGAGTACGAGTCTAAGACCTTAGCTATTAGGCCAGAGTAAGAGTTAAGACCTTAACCATTAGGCCAGAGTACGAGTCTAAGACCTTAGCTATTAGGCCAGAGTACGAGTCTAAGACCTTAGCTATTAGAGCAGAGTAAGCGTTAAGACCTTAACCATTAGGCCAGAGTACGAGTTAAGACCTTAACCAGTAGGCCAGAGTACGAAGCTAAGACCTTAGCTATTAGGCCAGAGTAAGAGTTAAGACCTTAGCTATTAGGCCAGAGTAAGACTTAAGACCTTAACCATTAGGCCAGAGTACGAGTCTAGGACCTTAGCTATTAGGCCAGAGTACGAGTCTAAGACCTTAGCTATTAGGCCAGAGTAAGAGTTAAGACCTTAGCTATTAGGCCAGAGTAAGAGTTAAGACCTTAACCATTAGGCCAGAGTACGAGTCTAAGACCTTAGCTATTAGGCCAGAGTAAGTGTTAAGACCTTAGCTATTAGGCCAGAGTAAGGGTTAAGACCTTAACCAGTAGGCCAGAGTAAGAGTTAAGACCTTAACCAGTAGGCCAGAGTAAGAGTTAAGACCTTAACCATTAGGCCAGAGTACGAGTCTAAGACCTTAGCTATTAGGCCAGAGTACGAGTCTAAGACCTTAACCAGTAGGCCAGAGTAAGAGTTAAGACCTTAAACATTAGGCCAAAGTACGAGTCTAAGATCTTAGCTATTAGGCCAGAGTAAGAGTTAAGACCTTAGCTATTAGGCCAGATTACGAGTCTAAGACATTTGCTATTAGGCCAGAGTAAGAGTTGAGACCTTAGCTATTAGGCTAGAGTAAGAGTTAAGACCTTAACCAGTAGGCCAGAGTAAGAGTTAAGACCTTAACCATTAGGCCAGAGTACGAGTCTAAGACCTTAGCTATTAGGCCAGAGTAAGAGTTAAAGACCTTAACCAGTAGGCCAGAGTAAGAGTTAAGACCTTACCAATTAGGCCAGAGTACGAGTCTAAGACCTTAGCTATTAGGCCAGAGTAAGAGTTAAGACCTTAGCTATTAGGCCAGAGTAAGCGTTAAGACCTTAGCTATTAGGCCAGAGTAAGAGTTAAGACCTTAACCAGTAGGCCAGAGTAAGAGTTAAGACCTTAACCATTAGGCCAGAGTATGAGTCTAAGACCTTAGCTATTAGGCCAGAGTAGTAGTTAAGACCTTAACCAGTAGGCCAAAGTAAGAGTTAAGACCTTAACCAGTAGGCCAGAGTACGAGTCTAAGACCTTAGCTATTAGGCCAGAGTAAGAGTTAAGACCTTAACCATTAGGCCAGAGTACAAATCTAAGACCTTAGCTAGTAGGCCAGAGTAAGAGTTAAGACCTTAACCAGTAGGCCAGAGTAAGAATTAAGACCTTAATCATTAGGCCAGAGTACGAGTCTAAGACCTTAGCTATTAGGCCAGAGTAAGAGTTAAGACCTTAGCTATTAGGCCAGAGTAACAGTTAAGACCTTAACCAGTAGGCCAGAGTAAGAGGTAAAACCTTAACCATTAGGCCAGAGTACGAGTCTAAGACCTTAGCTATTAGGCCACAGTACGAGTTAGGACCCTAGCTATTAGGCCAGAGTAAGAGTTAAGACCTTAGCTATTAGGCCAGAGTACGAGTCTAAGACCTTAGCTATTAGGCCAGAGTAAGAGTTAAGATCTTAACCAGTAGGCCAGAGTGAGAGTTAAGACCTTAGCTATTAGGCCAGAGTAAGAGTTAGGACCTTAGCTATTAGGCCAGAGTAAGAGTTAAGACATTAACCATTAGGCCAGAGTATGAGTCTAAGACCTTAACCAGTAGGCCAGAGTAAGGGTTAAGACCTTAACCAGTAGGCCAGAGTAAGAGTTAAGACCTTAACCAGTAGGCCAGAGTAAGAGTTAAGACCTTAACCATTAGGCCAGAGTACGAGTCTAAGACCTTAGCTATTAGGCCAGAGTACGAGTCTAAGACCTTAACCAGTAGGCCAGAGTAAGAGTTAAGACCTTAAACATTAGGCCAAAGTACGAGTCTAAGATCTTAGCTATTAGGCCAGAGTAAGAGTTAAGACCTTAGCTATTAGGCCAGATTACGAGTCTAAGACATTTGCTATTAGGCCAGAGTAAGAGTTGAGACCTTAGCTATTAGGCTAGAGTAAGAGTTAAGACCTTAACCAGTAGGCCAGAGTAAGAGTTAAGACCTTAACCATTAGGCCAGAGTACGAGTCTAAGACCTTAGCTATTAGGCCAGAGTAAGAGTTAAAGACCTTAACCAGTAGGCCAGAGTGAGAGTTAAGACCTTACCCATTAGGCCAGAGTACGAGTCTAAGACCTTAGCTATTAGGCCAGAGTAAGAGTTAAGACCTTAGCTATTAGGCCAGAGTAAGCGTTAAGACCTTAGCTATTAGGCCAGAGTAAGAGTTAAGACCTTAACCAGTAGGCCAGAGTAAGAGTTAAGACCTTAACCATTAGGCCAGAGTATGAGTCTAAGACCTTAGCTATTAGGCCAGAGTAGTAGTTAAGACCTTAACCAGTAGGCCAAAGTAAGAGTTAAGACCTTAACCAGTAGGCCAGAGTACGAGTCTAAGACCTTAGCTATTAGGCCAGAGTAAGAGTTAAGACCTTAACCATTAGGCCAGAGTACAAATCTAAGACCTTAGCTATTAGGCCAGAGTAAGAGTTAAGACCTTAACCAGTAGGCCAGAGTAAGAATTAAGACCTTAATCATTAGGCCAGAGTACAAGTCTAAGACCTTAGCTATTAGGCCAGAGTAAGAGTTAAGACCTTAGCTATTAGGCCAGAGTAACAGTTAAGACCTTAACCAGTAGGCCTGAGTAAGAGGTAAAACCTTAACCATTAGGCCAGAGTACGAGTCTAAGACCTTAGCTATTAGGCCACAGTACGAGTTAGGACCCTAGCTATTAGGCCAGAGTAAGAGTTAAGACCTTAGCTATTAGGCCAGAGTACGAGTCTAAGACCTTAGCTATTAGGCCAGAGTAAGAGTTAAGATCTTAACCAGTAGGCCAGAGTGAGAGTTAAGACCTTAGCTATTAGGCCAGAGTAAGAGTTAGGACCTTAGCTATTAGGCCAGAGTAAGAGTTAAGACATTAACCATTAGGCCAGAGTATGAGTCTAAGACCTTAGCTATTAGGCCAGAGTAAAAGTTAAGACCTTAACCAGTAGGCCAGAGTAAGAGTTAAGACCTCAGCTATTAGGCCAGAGTAAGAGTTAAGACCTTAACCAGTAGTCCAGAGTTAGAGTTAAGACCTTAACCATTAGGCCAGAGTACGAGTCTAAGACCTTAGCTATTAGGCCAGAGTAAGAGTTAAGACCTTAACCAGAAGGCCCGAGTAAGAGTTAAGACCTTAACCTGCAGGCCAGAGTACGAGTCTAAGACCTTAGCTATTATCCCAGAGTAAGAGTTAAGACCTTAACCAGTAGGCCAGAGTACGAGTCTAAAACCTTAGCTATTAGGCCAGAGTAAGAGTTAAGACCTTAACCAGTAGGCCAGAGTAAGAGTTAAGACCTTAACCATTAGGCCAGAGTATGAGTCTAAGACCTTAGCTATTAGGCCAGAGTATGAGTCTAAGACCTTAGCTATTAGGCCAGAGTAAGAGTTAAGACCTTAACCAGTAGGCCAGAGTACGAGTCTAAGACCTTAGCTATTAGTCCAGTGTAAGAGTTAAGACCTTAGCTATTAGGCCAGAGTAAAAGTTAAGACCTTATCCATTAGTCCAGAGTACGAGTCTAAGACCTTAGCTATTAGGCCAGAGTAGGAGTTAAGACCTTAACCATTAGGCCAGAGTACGAGTCTAAGACCTTAGCTATTAGGCCAGAGTACGAGTCTAAGACCTTAGCTATTAGAGCAGAGTAAGCGTTAAGACCTTAACCATTAGGCCAGAGTACGAGTTAAGACCTTAACCAGTAGGCCAGAGTACGAAGCTAAGACCTTAGCTATTAGGCCCGAGTAAGAGTTAAGACCTTAGCTATTAGGCCAGAGTACGAGTCTAAGACCTTAGCTATTATCCCAGAGTAAGAGTTAAGACCTTAACCAGTAGGCCAGAGTACGAGTCTAAAACCTTAGCTATTAGGCCAGAGTAAGAGTTAAGACCTTAAACAATAGGCCAGAGTAAGAGTTAAGACCTTAACCATTAGGCCAGAGTACGAGTCTAAGACCTTAGCTATTAGGCCAGAGTAAGAGTTAAAGACCTTAACCAGTAGGCCAGAGTAAGAGTTAAGACCTTAGCTATTAGGCCAGAGTAAGAGTTAAGACCTTAGCTATTAGGCCAGAGTAAGAGTTAAGACCTTAGCTATTAGGCCAGAGTAGGAGTTAAAAGCTTAACCATTAGGCCAGAGTACGAGTCTAAGACCTTAGCTATTAGGCCAGAGTACGAGTCTAAGACCTTAGCTATTAGGCCAGAGTAAGAGTTAAGACCTTAACCAGTAGGCCAGAGTAAGAGTTAAGACCTTAACCAGTAGGCCAGAGTACGGGTCTAAGACCTTAGCTATTAGTCCAGTATAAGAGTTAAGACCTTAGCTATTAGGCCAGAGTAGGAGTTTAGACCTTAATCATTAGGCCAGAGTACGAGTCTAAGACCTTAGCTATTAGGCCAGAGTAAGAGTTAAGACCTTAACCAGTAGGCCAGAGTAAGAGTTAAGACCTTAACCAGTAGGCCAGAGTACGAGGCTAAGACCTTAGCTATTAGGCCAGAGTAAGAGTTAAAGCCTTAGCTATTAGGCCAAAGTAAAAGTTAAGACCTTAACCATTAGGCCACAGTACGAGTCTAAGACCTTAGCTATTAGGCCAGAGTAAGAGTTAAGACCTTAACCATTAGGCCAGAGTACGAGTCTAAGACCTTAGCTATTAGGCCAGAGTACGAGTCTAAGACCTTAGCTATTAGAGCAGAGTAAGCGTTAAGACCTTAACCATTAGGCCAGAGTACGAGTTAAGACCTTAACCAGTAGGCCAGATTACGAAGCTAAGGCCTTAGCTATTAGGCCAGAGTAAGAGTTAAGACCTTAGCTATTAGGCCAGAGTAAAAGTTAAGACCTTAACCATTAGGCCAGAGTACGAGTCTTAGACCTTAGCTATTAGGCCAGAGTAAGAGTTAAGACCTTAACCATTAGGCCAGAGTACAAATCTAAGACCTTAGCTATTAGGCCAGAGTAAGAGTTAAGACCTTAACCAGTAGGCCAGAGTAAGAGTTAAGACCTTAACCATTAGGCCAGAGTAGGAGTCGAAGACCTTAGCTATTAGGCCAGAGTAAGAGTTAAGACCTTAGCTATTAGGACAGAGTAAGAGTTGAGACCTTAGCTATTAGGCCAGAGTAAGAGTTAAGACCTTAACCAGTAGTCCAGAGTACAAGTCTAAGACCTTAGCTATTAGGCCAGAGTAAGACTTAAGACCTTAGCTATTAGGCCAGAGTAACAGTTAAGACCTTAACCAGTAGGCCAGAGTAAGAGGTAAGACCTTAACCATTAGGCCAGAGTACGAGTCTAAGACCTTAGCTATTAGGCCAGAGTACGAGTTAAGACCCTAGCTATTTGGCCAGAGTAAGAGTTAAGACCTTAACCATTAGGCCAGAGTACGAGTCTAAGACCTTAGCTATTATGCCAAAGTAAGGGTAAAGACCTTAACCAGTAGGCCAGAGTAAGAGTTAAGACCTTAACCTGTAGGCCAGAGTACAAGTCTAAGACCTTAGCTATTAGGCCAGAGTACGAGTCTAAGACCTTAGCTATTAGGCCAGAGTAAGAGTTAAGACCTTAACCAGTAGGCCAGAGTAAGAGTTAAGACCTTAGCTATTAGGCCAGAGTAAGAGTTAGGACCTTAGCTATTAGGCCAGAGTAAGAGTTAAGACCTTAACCATTAGGCCAGAGTATGAGTCTAAGACCTTAGCTATTAGGCCAGAGTAAAAGTTAAGACCTGAACCAGTAGGCCAGAGTAAGAGTTAAGACCTCAGCTATTAGGCCAGAGTAAGAGTTAAGACCTTAACCAGTAGGCCAGAGTAAGAGTTAAGACCTTAACCATTAGTCCAGAGTACGAGTCTAAGACCTTAGCTATTAGGCCAGAGTAAGAGTTAAGACCTTAACCAGAAGGCCTGAGTAAGAGTTAAGACCTAACCAGTAGGCCAGAGTAAGAGTTAAGACCTTAGCTATTAGGCCAGAGTACGAGTCTAAGACCTTAGCTATTAGGCCAGAATAAGAGTTAAGACCTTCACCATTAGGCCAGAGTACGAGTCTAATACCTTAGCTATTAGGCCAGAGTAAGAGTTAAGACCTTAACCAGAAGGCCTGAGTAAGAGTTAAGACATTAGCTATTAGGCCCGAGTAAGAGTTAAGACCTTAGCTATTAGGCCAGAGTACGAGTCTAAGACCTTAGCTATTAGGCCAGAGTAAGAGTTAAGACCTTAACCATTAGGCCAGAGTGCGAGTCTAAGACCTTAGCTATTAGGCCAGAGTACGAGTCTAAGACCTTAGCTATTAGAGCAGAGTAAGCGTTAAGACCTTAACCATTAGGCCAGAGTACGAGTTAAGACCTTAACCAGTAGGCCAGAGTACGAAGCTAAGACCTTAGCTATTAGGCCAGAGTAAGAGTTAAGACCTTAGCTATTAGGCCAGAGTAAAAGTTAAGACCTTAACCATTAGGCCAGAGTACGAGTCTAAGACCTTAGCTATTAGGCCAGAGTAAGAGTTAAGACCTTAACCATTAGGCCAGAGTACGAGTCTAGGACCTTAGCTATTAGGCCAGAGTACGAGTCTAAGACCTTAGCCATTAGGCCAGAGTAAGAGTTAAGACCTTAGCTATTAGGCCAGAGTAAGAGTTAGGACCTTAACCATTAGGCCAGAGTACGAGTCTAAGACCTTAGCTATTAGGCCAGAGTAAGGGTTAATACCTTAACCAGTAGGCCAGAGTAAGAGTTAAGACCTAAACCAGTAGGCCAGAGTAAGAGTTAAGACCTTAACCATTAGGCCAGAGTACGAGTCTAAGACCTTAGCTATTAGGCCGGAGTACGAGTCTAAGACCTTAACCAGTAGGCCAGAGTAAGAGTTAAGACCTTAACCATTAGGCCAAAGTACGAGTCTAAGATCTTAGCTATTAGGCCAGAGTAAGAGTTAAGACCTTAGCTATTAGGCCAGATTACGAGTCTAAGACATTTGCTATTAGGCCAGAGTAAGAGTTAAGACCTTAGCTATTAGGCTAGAGTAAGAGTTAAGACCTTAACCAGTAGGCCAGAGTAAGAGTTAAGACCTTAACCATTAGGCCAGAGTATGAGTCTAAGACCTTAGCTATTAGGCCAGAGTAGTAGTTAAGACCTTAACCAGTAGAACAAAGTAAGAGTTAAAACCTTAACCAGTAGGCCAGAGTACGAGTCTAAGACCTTAGCTATTAGGCCAGAGTAAGAGTTAAGACCTTAACCATTAGGCCAGAGTACAAATCTAAGACCTTAGCTATTAGGCCTGAGTAAGAGTTAAGACCTTAACCAGTAGGCCAGAGTAAGAGTTAAGACCTTAACCATTAGGCCAGAGTACGAGTCTAGGAACTTAGCTATTAGGCCAGAGTAAGAGTTGAGACCTTAGCTATTAGGCCAGAGTAAGAGTTAAGACCTTAACCAGTAGGCCAGAGTACGAGTCTAAGACCTTAGCTATTAGGCCAGAGTACGAGTCTAAGACCTTAACCAGTAGGCCAGAGTAAGAGTTAAGACCTTAACCATTAGGCCAGAGTAAGAGTTAAGACCTTAACCATTAGGCCAGAGTATGAGTCTAAGACCTTAGCTATTAGGCCAGAGTAGTAGTTAAGAACTTAACCGGTAGGCCAAAGTAAGAGTTAAAACCTTAACCAGTAGGCCAGAGTACGAGTCTAAGACCTTAGCTATTAGGCCAGAGTAAGAGTTAAGACCTTAACCATTAGGCCAGAGTACAAATCTAAGTCCTTAGCTATTAGTCCAGTGTAAGAGTTAAGACCTTAGCTATTAGGCCAGAGTAAAAGTTAAGACCTTAACCATTAGTCCAGAGTACGAGTCTAAGACCTTAGCTATTAGGCCAGAGTAGGAGTTAAGACCTTAACCAGTAGGCCAGAGTACGAGTCTAAGACCTTAGCTATTAGGCCAGAGTACGAGTCTAAGACCTTAGCTATTAGAGCAGAGTAAGCGTTAAGACCTTAACCATTAGGCCAGAGTACGAGTTAAGACCTTAACCAGTAGGCCAGAGTACGAAGCTAAGACCTTAGCTATTAGGCCCGAGTAAGAGTTAAGACCTTAGCTATTAGGCCAGAGTACGAGTCTAAGACCTTAGCTATTATCCCAGAGTAAGAGTTAAGACCTTAACCAGTAGGCCAGAGTACGAGTCTAAAACCTTAGCTATTAGGCCAGAGTAAGAGTTAAGACCTTAAACAATAGGCAAGAGTAAGAGTTAAGACCTTAACCATTAGGCCAGAGTACGAGTCTAAGACCTTAGCTATTAGGCCAGAGTAAGAGTTAAAGACCTTAACCAGTAGGCCAGAGTAAGAGTTAAGACCTTAGCTATTAGGCCAGAGTAAAAGTTAAGACCTTAGCTATTAGGCCAGAGTAAGAGTTAAGACCTTAGCTATTAGGCCAGAGTAGGAGTTAAAAGCTTAACCATTAGGCCAGAGTACGAGTCTAAGACCTTAGCTATTAGGCCAGAGTACGAGTCTAAGACCTTAGCTATTAGGCCAGAGTAAGAGTTAAGACCTTAACCAGTAGGCCAGAATAAGAGTTAAGACCTTAACCAGTAGGCCAGAGTACGAGTCTAAGACCTTAGCTATTAGTCCAGTATAAGAGTTAAGACCTTAGCTATTAGGCCAGAGTAAAAGTTAAGACCTTAACCATTAGGCCAGAGTACAAGTCTAAGACCTTAGCTATTAGGCCAGAGTAGGAGTTAAGACCTTAACCATTAGGCCAGAGTACGAGTCTAAGACCTTAGCTATTAGGCCAGAGTACGAGTCTAAGACCTTAGCTATTAGGCCAGAGTAAGAGTTAAGACCTTAACCAGTAGGCCAGAGTAAGAGTTAAGACCTTAACCAGTAGGCCAGAGTACGAGGCTAAGACCTTAGCTATTAGGCCAGAGTAAGAGTTAAAGCCTTAGCTATTAGGCCAAAGTAAAAGTTAAGACCTTAACCATTAGGCCACAGTACGAGTCTAAGACCTTAGCTATTAGGCCAGAGTAAGAGTTAAGACCTTAACCATTAGGCCAGAGTACGAGTCTAAGACCTTAGCTATTAGGCCAGAGTACGAGTCTAAGACCTTAGCTATTAGAGCAGAGTAAGCGTTAAGACCTTAACCATTAGGCCAGAGTACGAGTTAAGACCTTAACCAGTAGGCTAGATTACGAAGCTAAGGCCTTAGCTATTAGGCCAGAGTAAGAGTTAAGACCTTAGCTATTAGGCCAGAGTAAAAGTTAAGACCTTAACCATTAGGCCAGAGTACGAGTCTTAGACCTTAGCTATTAGGCCAGAGTAAGAGTTAAGACCTTAACCATTAGGCCAGAGTACAAATCTAAGACCTTAGCTATTAGGCCAGAGTAAGAGTTAAGACCTTAACCAGTAGGCCAGAGTAAGAGTTAAGACCTTAACCATTAGGCCAGAGTACGAGTCTAAGACCTTAGCTATTCGGCCAGAGTAAGAGTTAAGACCTTAGCTATTAGGACAGAGTAAGAGTTGAGACCTTAGCTATTAGGCCAGAGTAAGAGTTAAGACCTTAACCAGTAGTCCAGAGTACAAGTCTAAGACCTTAGCTATTAGGCTAGAGTAAGACTTAAGACCTTAGCTATTAGGCCAGAGTAACAGTTAAGACCTTAACCAGTAGGCCAGAGTAAGAGGTAAGACCTTAACCATTAGGCCAGAGTACGAGTCTAAGACCTTAGCTATTAGGCCAGAGTACGAGTTAAGACCCTAGCTATTTGGCCAGAGTAAGAGTTAAGACCTTAACCATTAGGCCAGAGTACGAGTCTAAGACCTTAGCTATTATGCCAAAGTAAGCGTAAAGACCTTAACCAGTAGGCCAGAGTAAGAGTTAAGACCTTAACCTGTAGGCCAGAGTACAAGTCTAAGACCTTAGCTATTAGGCCAGAGTACGAGTCTAAGACCTTAGCTATTAGGCCAGAGTAAGAGTTAAGACCTTAACCAGTAGGCCAGAGTAAGAGTCTAAGACTTTAGCTATTAGGCCAGAGTAAGGGTTAAGACCTTAACCAGTAGGCCAGAGTAAGAGTTAAGACCTAAACCAGTAGGCCAGAGTAAGAGTTAAGACCTTAACCATTAGGCCAGAGTACGAGTCTAAGACCTTAGCTATTAGGCCAGAGTACGAGTCTAAGACCTTAACCAGTAGGCCAGAGTAAGAGTTAAGACCTTAGCTATTAGGCCAGAGTAAGAGTTAGGACCTTAGCTATTAGGCCAGAGTAAGAGTTAAGACCTTAACCATTAGGCCAGAGTATGAGTCTAAGACCTTAGCTATTAGGCCAGAGTAAAAGTTAAGACCTGAACCAGTAGGCCAGAGTAAGAGTTAAGACCTCAGCTATTAGGCCAGAATAAGAGTTAAGACCTTAACCAGTAGGCCAGAGTAAGAGTTAAGACCTTAACCATTAGGCCAGATTACGAGTCTAAGACCTTAGCTATTAGGCCAGAGTAAGAGTTAAGACCTTAACCGGAAGGCCTGAGTAAGAGTTAAGACCTAACCAGTAGGCCAGAGTAAGAGTTAAGACCTTAGCTATTAGGCCAGAGTACGAGTCTAAGACCTTAGCTATTAGGCCAGAGTAAGAGTTAAGACCTTAACCATTAGGCCAGAGTACGAGTCTAATACCTTAGCTATTAGGCCAGAGTAAGAGTTAAGACCTTAACCAGAAGGCCTGAGTAAGAGTTAAGACATTAGCTATTAGGCCCGAGTAAGAGTTAAGACCTTAGCTATTAGGCCAGAGTACGAGTCTAAGACCTTAGCTATTAGGCCAGAGTAAGAGTTAAGACCTTAACCATTAGGCTAGAGTACGAGTCTAAGACCTTAGCTATTAGGCCAGAGTACGAGTCTAAGACCTTAGCTATTAGAGCAGAGTAAGCGTTAAGACCTTAACCATTAGGCCAGAGTACGAGTTAAGACCTTAACCAGTAGGCCAGAGTACGAAGCTAAGACCTTAGCTATTAGGCCAGAGTAAGAGTTAAGACCTTAGCTATTAGGCCAGAGTAAAAGTTAAGACCTTAACCATTAGGCCAGAGTACGAGTCTAAGACCTTAGCTATTAGGCCAGAGTAAGAGTTAAGACCTTAACCATTAGGCCAGAGTACGAGTCTAGGACCTTAGCTATTAGGCCAGAGTACGAGTCTAAGACCTTAGCTATTAGGCCAGAGTAAGAGTTAAGACCTTAGCTATTAGGCCAGAGTAAGAGTTAAGACCTTAACCATTAGGCCAGAGTACGAGTCTAAGACTTTAGCTATTAGGCCAGAGTAAGGGTTAAGACCTTAACCAGTAGGCCAGAGTAAGAGTTAAGACCTAAACCAGTAGGCCAGAGTAAGAGTTAAGACCTTAACCATTAGGCCAGAGTACGAGTCTAAGACCTTAGCTATTAGGCCAGAGTACGAGTCTAAGACCTTAACCAGTAGGCCAGAGTAAGAGTTAAGACCTTAGCTATTAGGCCAGAGTAAGAGTTAGGACCTTAGCTATTAGGCCAGAGTAAGAGTTAAGACCTTAACCATTAGGCCAGAGTATGAGTCTAAGACCTTAGCTATTAGGCCAGAGTAAAAGTTAAGACCTGAACCAGTAGGCCAGAGTAAGAGTTAAGACCTCAGCTATTAGGCCAGAGTAAGAGTTAAGACCTTAACCAGTAGGCCAGAGTAAGAGTTAAGACCTTAACCATTAGGCCAGAGTACGAGTCTAAGACCTTAGCTATTAGGCCAGAGTACGAGTCTAAGACCTTAGCTATTAGAGCAGAGTAAGCGTTAAGACCTTAACCATTAGGCCAGAGTACGAGTTAAGACCTTAACCAGTAGGCCAGAGTACGAAGCTAAGACCTTAGCTATTAGGCCAGAGTAAGAGTTAAGACCTTAGCTATTAGGCCAGAGTAAAAGTTAAGACCTTAACCATTAGGCCAGAGTACGAGTCTAAGACCTTAGCTATTAGGCCAGAGTAAGAGTTAAGACCTTAACCATTAGGCCAGAGTACGAGTCTAGGACCTTAGCTATTAGGCCAGAGTACGAGTCTAAGACCTTAGCTATTAGGCCAGAGTAAGAGTTAAGACCTTAGCTATTAGGCCAGAGTAAGAGTTAAGACCTTAACCATTAGGCCAGAGTACGAGTCTAAGACTTTAGCTATTAGGCCAGAGTAAGGGTTAAGACCTTAACCAGTAGGCCAGAGTAAGAGTTAAGACCTAAACCAGTAGGCCAGAGTAAGAGTTAAGACCTTAACCATTAGGCCAGAGTACGAGTCTAAGACCTTAGCTATTAGGCCAGAGTACGAGTCTAAGACCTTAACCAGTAGGCCAGAGTAAGAGTTAAGACCTTAACCATTAGGCCAAAGTATGAGTCTAAGATCTTAGCTATTAGGCCAGAGTAAGAGTTAAGACCTTAGCTATTAGGCCAGATTACGAGTCTAAGACATTTGCTATTAGGCCAGAGTAAGAGTTAAGACCTTAGCTATTAGGCTAGAGTAAGAGTTAAGACCTTAACCAGTAGGCCAGAGTAAGAGTTAAGACCTTAACCATTAGGCCAGAGTATGAGTCTAAGACCTTAGCTATTAGGCCAGAGTAGTAGTTAAGACCTTAACCAGTAGGCCAAAGTAAGAGTTAAAACCTTAACCAGTAGGCCAGAGTATGAGTCTAAGACCTTAGCTATTAGGCCAGAGTAAGAGTTAAGACCTTAACCATTAGGCCAGAGTACAAATCTAAGACCTTAGCTATTAGGCCAGAGTAAGAGTTAAGACCTTAACCAGTAGGCCAGAGTAAGAGTTAAGACCTTAACCATTAGGCCAGAGTACGAGTCTAGGAACTTAGCTATTAGGCCAGAGTAAGAGTTAAGACCTTAGCTATTAGGACAGAGTAAGAGTTGAGACCTTAGCTATTAGGCCAGAGTAAGAGTTAAGACCTTAACCAGTAGGCCAGAGTACGAGTCTAAGACCTTAGCTATTAGGCCAGAGTACGAGTCTAAGACCTTAACCAGTAGGCCAGAGTAAGAGTTAAGACCTTAACCATTAGGCCAGAGTAGGAGTTAAGACCTTAGCTATTAGGCCACATTACGAGTCTAAGACATTTGCTATTAGGCCAGAGTAAGAGTTAAGACCTTAGCTATTAGGCTAGAGTAAGAGTTAAGACCTTAAACAGTAGGCCAGAGTAAGAGTTAAGACCTTAGCTATTAGGCCAGAGTAAGAGTTAAGACCTTAACCATTAGGCCAGAGTACGAGTCTAAGACTTTAGCTATTAGGCCAGAGTAAGGGTTAAGACCTTAACCAGTAGGCCAGAGTAAGAGTTAAGACCTAAACCAGTAGGCCAGAGTAAGAGTTAAGACCTTAACCATTAGGCCAGAGTACGAGTCTAAGACCTTAGCTATTAGGCCAGAGTACGAGTCTAAGACCTTAACCAGTAGGCCAGAGTAAGAGTTAAGACCTTAACCATTAGGCCAAAGTACGAGTCTAAGATCTTAGCTATTAGGCCAGAGTAAGAGTTAAGACCTTAGCTATTAGGCCAGATTACGAGTCTAAGACATTTGCTATTAGGCCAGAGTAAGAGTTAAGACCTTAGCTATTAGGCTAGAGTAAGAGTTAAGACCTTAACCAGTAGGCCAGAGTAAGAGTTAAGACCTTAACCATTAGGCCAGAGTATGAGTCTAAGACCTTAGCTATTAGGCCAGAGTAGTAGTTAAGACCTTAACCAGTAGGCCAAAGTAAGAGTTAAAACCTTAACCAGTAGGCCAGAGTATGAGTCTAAGACCTTAGCTATTAGGCCAGAGTAAGAGTTAAGACCTTAACCATTAGGCCAGAGTACAAATCTAAGACCTTAGCTATTAGGCCAGAGTAAGAGTTAAGACCTTAACCAGTAGGCCAGAGTAAGAGTTAAGACCTTAACCATTAGGCCAGAGTACGAGTCTAGGAACTTAGCTATTAGGCCAGAGTAAGAGTTAAGACCTTAGCTATTAGGACAGAGTAAGAGTTGAGACCTTAGCTATTAGGCCAGAGTAAGAGATAAGACCTTAACCAGTAGGCCAGAGTACGAGTCTAAGACCTTAGCTATTAGGCCAGAGTACGAGTCTAAGACCTTAACCAGTAGCCCAGAGTAAGAGTTAAGACCTTAACCATTAGGCCAGAGTAGGAGTTAAGACCTTAGCTATTAGGCCACATTACGAGTCTAAGACATTTGCTATTAGGCCAGAGTAAGAGTTAAGACCTTAGCTATTAGGCTAGAGTAAGAGTTAAGACCTTAAACAGTAGGCCAGAGTAAGAGTTAAGACCTTAACCATTAGGCCAGAGTACGAGTCTAAGACCTTAGCTATTAGGCCAGAGTAAGAGTTAAAGACCTTAACCAGTAGGCCAGAGTAAGAGTTAAGACCTTACCCATTAGGCCAGAGAACGAGTCTAAGACCTTAGCTATTAGGCCAGAGTAAGAGTTAAGACCTTAGCTATTAGGTCAGAGTAAGCGTTAAGACCTTAGCTATTATGCCAGAGTAAGAGTTAAGACCTTAACCAGTAGGCCAGAGTAACAGTTAAGACCTTAACCATTAGGCCAGAGTATGAGTCTAAGACCTTAGCTATTAGGCCAGAGTAGTAGTTAAGACCTTAACCAGTAGGCCAAAGTAAGAGTTAAGACCTTAACCAGTAGGCCAGAGTACGAGTCTAAGACCTTAGCTATTAGGCCAGAGTAAGAGTTAAGACCTTAACCATTAGGCCAGAGTACAAATCTAAGACCTTAGCTATTAGGCCAGAGTAAGAGTTAAGACCTTAACCAGTAGGCCAGAGTAAGAGTTAAGACCTTAACCATTAGGCCAGAGTACGAGTCTAAGACCTTAGCTATTAGGCCAGAGTAAGAGTTAAGACCTTAGCTATTAGGACAGAGTAAGAGTTGAGACCTTAGCTATTAGGCCAGAGTAAGAGTTAAGACCTTAACCAGTAGGCCAGAGTACGAGTCTAAGACCTTAGCTATTAGGCCAAAGTAAGAGTTAAGACCTTAGCTATTAGGCCAGAGTAACAGTTAAGACCTTAACCAGTAGGCCAGAGTAAGAGGTAAGACCTTAACCAATAGGCCAGAGTACGAGACTAAGACCTTAGCTATTAGGCCAGAGTACGAGTTAAGACCCTAGCTATTAGGCCAGAGTAAGAGCTAAGACCTTAACCATTAGGCCAGAGTACGAGTCTAAGACCTTAGCTATTATGCCAGAGTAAGGGTAAAGACCTTAACCAGTAGGCCAGAGTAAGAGTTAAGACCTTAACCTGTAGGCCAGAGTACAAGTCTAAGACCTTAGCTATTAGGCCAGAGTACGAATCTAAGACCTTAGCTATTAGGCAAGAGTAAGAGTTAAGACCTTAACCAGTAGGCCAGAGTACGAGTTAAGACCTTAGCTATTAGGCCAGAGTAAGAGTTAGGACCTTAGCTATTAGGCCAGAGTAAGAGTTAAGACCTTAACCATTAGGCCAGAGCATGAGTCTAAGACCTTAGCTATTAGGCCAGAGTAAAAGTTAAAACCTTACCAGTAGGCCAGAGTAAGAGTTAAGACCTCAGCTATTAGGCCAGAGTAAGAGATAAGACCTTAACCAATAGGCCAGAGTAAGAGTTAAGACCTTAACCATTAGGCCAGAGTACGAGTCTAAGACCTTAGCTATTAGGCCAGAGTAAGAGTTAAGACCTTAACCAGAAGGCCCGAGTAAGAGTTAAGACCTTAACCAGTAGGCCAGAGTAAGAGTTAAGACCTTAGCTGTTAGGCCAGAGTACGAGTCTAAGACCTTAGCTATTAGGCCAGAGTAAGAGTTAAGACATTAGCTATTAGGCCCGAGTAAGAGTTAAGACCTTAGCTATTAGGCCAGAGTACGAGTTAGGACCTTAACCATTAGGCCAGAGTACGAGTCTAAGACCTTAGCTATTAGGCCAGAGTACGAGTCTAAGACCTTAGCTATTAGAGCAGAGTAAGCGTTAAGACCTTAACCATTAGGCCAGAGTACGAGTTAAGACCTTAACCAGTAGGCCAGAGTACGAAGCTAAGACCTTAGCTATTAGGCCAGAGTAAGAGTTAAGACCTTACCTATTAGGCCAGAGTAAGACTTAAGACCTTAACCATTAGGCCAGAGTACGAGTCTAGGACCTTAGCTATTAGGCCAGAGTATGAGTCTAAGACCTTAGCTATTAGGCCAGAGTAAGAGTTAAGACCATAGCTATTAGGCCAGAGTAAGAGTTAAGACCTTAACCATTAGGCCAGAGTACGAGTCTAAGACCTTAGCTATTATGCCAAAGTAAGGGTAAAGACCTTAACCAGTAGGCCAGAGTAAGAGTTAAGACCTTAACCTGTAGGCCAGAGTACAAGTCTAAGACCTTAGCTATTAGGCCAGAGTACGAGTCTAAGACCTTAGCTATTAGGCCAGAGTAAGAGTTAAGACCTTAACCAGTAGGCCAGAGTAAGAGTTAAGACCTTAGCTATTAGGCCAGAGTAAGAGTTAGGACCTTAGCTATTAGGCCAGAGTAAGAGTTAAGACCTTAACCATTAGGCCAGAGTATGAGTCTAAGACCTTAGCTATTAGGCCAGAGTAAAAGTTAAGACCTGAACCAGTAGGCCAGAGTAAGAGTTAAGACCTCAGCTATTAGGCCAGAGTAAGAGTTAAGACCTTAACCAGTAGGCCAGAGTAAGAGTTAAGACCTTAACCATTAGTCCAGAGTACGAGTCTAAGACCTTAGCTATTAGGCCAGAGTAAGAGTTAAGACCTTAACCAGAAGGCCTGAGTAAGAGTTAAGACCTAACCAGTAGGCCAGAGTAAGAGTTAAGACCTTAGCTATTAGGACAGAGTACGAGTCTAAGACCTTAGCTATTAGGCCAGAGTAAGAGTTAAGACCTTCACCATTAGGCCAGAGTACGAGTCTAATACCTTAGCTATTAGGCCAGAGTAAGAGTTAAGACCTTAACCAGAAGGCCTGAGTAAGAGTTAAGACATTAGCTATTAGGCCCGAGTAAGAGTTAAGACCTTAGCTATTAGGCCAGAGTATGAGTTAAGACCTTAACCATTAGGCCAGAGTGCGAATCTAAGACCTTAGCTATTAGGCCAGAGTACGAGTCTAAGACCTTAGCTATTAGAGCAGAGTAAGCGTTAAGACCTTAACCATTAGGCCAGAGTACGAGTTAAGACCTTAACCAGTAGGCCAGAGTACGAAGCTAAGACCTTAGCTATTAGGCCAGAGTAAGAGTTAAGACCTTAGCTATTAGGCCAGAGTAAAAGTTAAGACCTTAACCATTAGGCCAGAGTACGAGTCTAAGACCTTAGCTATTAGGCCAGAGTAAGAGTTAAGACCTTAACCATTAGGCCAGAGTACAAGTCTAGGACCTTACCTATTAGGCCAGAGTACGAGTCTAAGACCTTAGCCATTAGGCCAGAGTAAGAGTTAAGACCTTAGCTATTAGGCCAGAGTAAGAGTTAAGACCTTAACCATTAGGCCAGAGTACGAGTCTAAGACCTTAGCTATTAGGCCAGAGTAAGGGTTAATACCTTAACCAGTAGGCCAGAGTAAGAGTTAAGACCTAAACCAGTAGGCCAGAGTAAGAGTTAAGACCTTAACCATTAGGCCAGAGTACGAGTCTAAGACCTTAGCTATTAGGCCGGAGTACGAGTCTAAGACCTTAACCAGTAGGCCAGAGTAAGAGTTAAGACCTTAACCATTAGGCCAAAGTACGAGTCTAAGATCTTAGCTATTAGGCCAGAGTAAGAGTTAAGACCTTAGCTATTAGGCCAGATTACGAGTCTAAGACATTTGCTATTAGGCCAGAGTAAGAGTTAAGACCTTAGCTATTAGGCTAGAGTAAGAGTTAAGACCTTAACCAGTAGGCCAGAGTAAGAGTTAAGACCTTAACCATTAGGCCAGAGTATGAGTCTAAGACCTTAGCTATTAGGCCAGAGTAGTAGTTAAGACCTTAACCAGTAGGCCAAAGTAAGAGTTAAAACCTTAACCAGTAGGCCAGAGTACGAGTCTAAGACCTTAGCTATTAGGCCAGAGTAAGAGTTAAGACCTTAACCATTAGGCCAGAGTACAAATCTAAGACCTTAGCTATTAGGCCAGAGTAAAAGTTAAGACCTTAACCAGTAGGCCAGAGTAAGAGTTAAGACCTTAACCATTAGGCCAGAGTACGAGTCTAGGAACTTAGCTATTAGGCCAGAGTAAGAGTTGAGACCTTAGCTATTAGGCCAGAGTAAGAGTTAAGACCTTAACCAGTAGGCCAGAGTACGAGTCTAAGACCTTAGCTATTAGGCCAGAGTACGAGTCTAAGACCTTAACCAGTAGGCCAGAGTAAGAGTTAAGACCTTAACCATTAGGCCAGAGTAAGAGTTAAGACCTTAACCATTAGGCCAGAGTATGAGTCTAAGACCTTAGCTATTAGGCCAGAGTAGTAGTTAAGACCTTAACCAGTAGGCCAAAGTAAGAGTTAAAACCTTAACCAGTAGGCCAGAGTAAGAGTCTAAGACCTTAGCTATTAGGCCAGAGTAAGAGTTAAGACCTTAACCATTAGGCCAGAGTACAAATCTAAGTCCTTAGCTATTAGTCCAGTGTAAGAGTTAAGACCTTAGCTATTAGGCCAGAGTAAAAGTTAAGACCTTAACCATTAGTCCAGAGTACGAGTCTAAGACCTTAGCTATTAGGCCAGAGTAGGAGTTAAGACCTTAACCAGTAGGCCAGAGTACGAGTCTAAGACCTTAGCTATTAGGCCAGAGTACGAGTCTAAGACCTTAGCTATTAGAGCAGAGTAAGCGTTAAGACCTTAACCATTAGGCCAGAGTACGAGTTAAGACCTTAACCAGTAGGCCAGAGTACGAAGCTAAGACCTTAGCTATTAGGCCCGAGTAAGAGTTAAGACCTTAGCTATTAGGCCAGAGTACGAGTCTAAGACCTTAGCTATTATCCCAGAGTAAGAGTTAAGACCTTAACCAGTAGGCCAGAGTACGAGTCTAAAACCTTAGCTATTAGGCCAGAGTAAGAGTTAAGACCTTAAACAATAGGCAAGAGTAAGAGTTAAGACCTTAACCATTAGGCCAGAGTACGAGTCTAAGACCTTAGCTATTAGGCCAGAGTAAGAGTTAAAGACCTTAACCAGTAGGCCAGAGTAAGAGTTAAGACCTTAGCTATTAGGCCAGAGTAAAAGTTAAGACCTTAGCTATTAGGCCAGAGTAAGAGTTAAGACCTTAGCTATTAGGCCAGAGTAGGAGTTAAAAGCTTAACCATTAGGCCAGAGTACGAGTCTAAGACCTTAGCTATTAGGCCAGAGTACGAGTCTAAGACCTTAGCTATTAGGCCAGAGTAAGAGTTAAGACCTTAACCAGTAGGCCAGAATAAGAGTTAAGACCTTAACCAGTAGGCCAGAGTACGAGTCTAAGACCTTAGCTATTAGTCCAGTATAAGAGTTAAGACCTTAGCTATTAGGCCAGAGTAAAAGTTAAGACCTTAACCATTAGGCCAGAGTACAAGTCTAAGACCTTAGCTATTAGGCCAGAGTAGGAGTTAAGACCTTAACCATTAGGCCAGAGTACGAGTCTAAGACCTTAGCTATTAGGCCAGAGTACGAGTCTAAGACCTTAGCTATTAGGCCAGAGTAAGAGTTAAGACCTTAACCAGTAGGCCAGAGTAAGAGTTAAGACCTTAACCAGTAGGCCAGAGTACGAGGCTAAGACCTTAGCTATTAGGCCAGAGTAAGAGTTAAAGCCTTAGCTATTAGGCCAAAGTAAAAGTTAAGACCTTAACCATTAGGCCACAGTACGAGTCTAAGACCTTAGCTATTAGGCCAGAGTAAGAGTTAAGACCTTAACCAGTAGGCCAGAATAAGAGTTAAGACCTTAACCAGTAGGCCAGAGTACGAGTCTAAGACCTTAGCTTTTAGTCCAGTATAAGAGTTAAGACCTTAGCTATTAGGCCAGAGTAAAAGTTAAGACCTTAACCATTAGGCCAGAGTACAAGTCTAAGACCTTAGCTATTAGGCCAGAGTAGGAGTTAAGACCTTAACCATTAGGCCAGAGTACGAGTCTAAGACCTTAGCTATTAGGCCAGAGTACGAGTCTAAGACCTTAGCTATTAGGCCAGAGTAAGAGTTAAGACCTTAACCAGTAGGCCAGAGTAAGAGTTAAGACCTTAACCAGTAGGCCAGAGTACGAGGCTAAGACCTTAGCTATTAGGCCAGAGTAAGAGTTAAAGCCTTAGCTATTAGGCCAAAGTAAAAGTTAAGACCTTAACCATTAGGCCACAGTACGAGTCTAAGACCTTAGCTATTAGGCCAGAGTAAGAGTTAAGACCTTAACCATTAGGCCAGAGTACGAGTCTAAGACCTTAGCTATTAGGCCAGAGTACGAGTCTAAGACCTTAGCTATTAGAGCAGAGTAAGCGTTAAGACCTTAACCATTAGGCCAGAGTACGAGTTAAGACCTTAACCAGTAGGCTAGATTACGAAGCTAAGGCCTTAGCTATTAGGCCAGAGTAAGAGTTAAGACCTTAGCTATTAGGCCAGAGTAAAAGTTAAGACCTTAACCATTAGGCCAGAGTACGAGTCTTAGACCTTAGCTATTAGGCCAGAGTAAGAGTTAAGACCTTAACCATTAGGCCAGAGTACAAATCTAAGACCTTAGCTATTAGGCCAGAGTAAGAGTTAAGACCTTAACCAGTAGGCCAGAGTAAGAGTTAAGACCTTAACCATTAGGCCAGAGTACGAGTCTAAGACCTTAGCTATTCGGCCAGAGTAAGAGTTAAGACCTTAGCTATTAGGACAGAGTAAGAGTTGAGACCTTAGCTATTAGGCCAGAGTAAGAGTTAAGACCTTAACCAGTAGTCCAGAGTACAAGTCTAAGACCTTAGCTATTAGGCTAGAGTAAGACTTAAGACCTTAGCTATTAGGCCAGAGTAACAGTTAAGACCTTAACCAGTAGGCCAGAGTAAGAGGTAAGACCTTAACCATTAGGCCAGAGTACGAGTCTAAGACCTTAGCTATTAGGCCAGAGTACGAGTTAAGACCCTAGCTATTTGGCCAGAGTAAGAGTTAAGACCTTAACCATTAGGCCAGAGTACGAGTCTAAGACCTTAGCTATTATGCCAAAGTAAGCGTAAAGACCTTAACCAGTAGGCCAGAGTAAGAGTTAAGACCTTAACCTGTAGGCCAGAGTACAAGTCTAAGACCTTAGCTATTAGGCCAGAGTACGAGTCTAAGACCTTAGCTATTAGGCCAGAGTAAGAGTTAAGACCTTAACCAGTAGGCCAGAGTAAGAGTTAAGACCTTAGCTATTAGGCCAGAGTAAGAGTTAGGACCTTAGCTATTAGGCCAGAGTAAGAGTTAAGACCTTAACCATTAGGCCAGAGTATGAGTCTAAGACCTTAGCTATTAGGCCAGAGTAAGAGTTAAGACCTTAACCAGTAGGCCAGAGTAAGAGTTAAGACCTTAACCATTAGGCCAGAGTACGAGTCTAAGACCTTAGCTATTCGGCCAGAGTAAGAGTTAAGACCTTAGCTATTAGGACAGAGTAAGAGTTGAGACCTTAGCTATTAGGCCAGAGTAAGAGTTAAGACCTTAACCAGTAGTCCAGAGTACAAGTCTAAGACCTTAGCTATTAGGCTAGAGTAAGACTTAAGACCTTAGCTATTAGGCCAGAGTAACAGTTAAGACCTTAACCAGTAGGCCAGAGTAAGAGGTAAGACCTTAACCATTAGGCCAGAGTACGAGTCTAAGACCTTAGCTATTAGGCCAGAGTACGAGTTAAGACCCTAGCTATTTGGCCAGAGTAAGAGTTAAGACCTTAACCATTAGGCCAGAGTACGAGTCTAAGACCTTAGCTATTATGCCAAAGTAAGCGTAAAGACCTTAACCAGTAGGCCAGAGTAAGAGTTAAGACCTTAACCTGTAGGCCAGAGTACAAGTCTAAGACCTTAGCTATTAGGCCAGAGTACGAGTCTAAGACCTTAGCTATTAGGCCAGAGTAAGAGTTAAGACCTTAACCAGTAGGCCAGAGTAAGAGTTAAGACCTTAGCTATTAGGCCAGAGTAAGAGTTAGGACCTTAGCTATTAGGCCAGAGTAAGAGTTAAGACCTTAACCATTAGGCCAGAGTATGAGTCTAAGACCTTAGCTATTAGGCCAGAGTAAAAGTTAAGACCTGAACCAGTAGGCCAGAGTAAGAGTTAAGACCTCAGCTATTAGGCCAGAGTAAGAGTTAAGACCTTAACCAGTAGGCCAGAGTAAGAGTTAAGACCTTAACCATTAGGCCAGAGTACGAGTCTAAGACCTTAGCTATTAGGCCAGAGTAAGAGTTAAGACCTTAACCGGAAGGCCTGAGTAAGAGTTAAGACCTAACCAGTAGGCCAGAGTAAGAGTTAAGACCTTAGCTATTAGGCCAGAGTACGAGTCTAAGACCTTAGCTATTAGGCCAGAGTAAGAGTTAAGACCTTAACCATTAGGCCAGAGTACGAGTCTAATACCTTAGCTATTAGGCCAGAGTAAGAGTTAAGACCTTAACCAGAAGGCCTGAGTAAGAGTTAAGACATTAGCTATTAGGCCCGAGTAAGAGTTAAGACCTTAGCTATTAGGCCAGAGTACGAGTCTAAGACCTTAGCTATTAGGCCAGAGTAAGAGTTAAGACCTTAACCATTAGGCCAGAGTACGAGTCTAAGACCTTAGCTATTAGGCCAGAGTACGAGTCTAAGACCTTAGCTATTAGAGCAGAGTAAGCGTTAAGACCTTAACCATTAGGCCAGAGTACGAGTTAAGACCTTAACCAGTAGGCCAGAGTACGAAGCTAAGACCTTAGCTATTAGGCCAGAGTAAGAGTTAAGACCTTAGCTATTAGGCCAGAGTAAAAGTTAAGACCTTAACCATTAGGCCAGAGTACGAGTCTAAGACCTTAGCTATTAGGCCAGAGTAAGAGTTAAGACCTTAACCATTAGGCCAGAGTACGAATCTAGGACCTTAGCTATTAGGCCAGAGTACGAGTCTAAGACCTTAGCTATTAGGCCAGAGTAAGAGTTAAGACCATAGCTATTAGGCCAGAGTAAGAGTTAAGACCTTAACCATTAGGCCAGAGTACGAGTCTAAGACTTTAGCTATTAGGCCAGAGTAAGGGTTAAGACCTTAACCAGTAGGCCAGAGTAAGAGTTAAGACCTAAACCAGTAGGCCAGAGTAAGAGTTAAGACCTTAACCATTAGGCCAGAGTACGAGTCTAAGACCTTAGCTATTAGGCCAGAGTACGAGTCTAAGACCTTAACCAGTAGGCCAGAGTAAGAGTTAAGACCTTAACCATTAGGCCAAAGTACGAGTCTAAGATCTTAGCTATTAGGCCAGAGTAAGAGTTAAGACCTTAGCTATTAGGCCAGATTACGAGTCTAAGACATTTGCTATTAGGCCAGAGTAAGAGTTAAGACCTTAGCTATTAGGCTAGAGTAAGAGTTAAGACCTTAACCAGTAGGCCAGAGTAAGAGTTAAGACCTTAACCATTAGGCCAGAGTATGAGTCTAAGACCTTAGCTATTAGGCCAGCGTAGTAGTTAAGACCTTAACCAGTAGGCCAAAGTAAGAGTTAAAACCTTAACCAGTAGGCCAGAGTATGAGTCTAAGACCTTAGCTATTAGGCCAGAGTAAGAGTTAAGACCTTAACCATTAGGCCAGAGTACAAATCTAAGACCTTAGCTATTAGGCCAGAGTAAGAGTTAAGACCTTAACCAGTAGGCCAGAGTAAGAGTTAAGACCTTAACCATTAGGCCAGAGTACGAGTCTAGGAACTTAGCTATTAGGCCAGAGTAAGAGTTAAGACCTTAGCTATTAGGACAGAGTAAGAGTTGAGACCTTAGCTATTAGGCCAGAGTAAGAGTTAAGACCTTAACCAGTAGGCCAGAGTACGAGTCTAAGACCTTAGCTATTAGGCCAGAGTACGAGTCTAAGACCTTAACCAGTAGGCCAGAGTAAGAGTTAAGACCTTAACCATTAGGCCAGAGTAAGAGTTAAGACCTTAGCTATTAGGCCACATTACGAGTCTAAGACATTTGCTATTAGGCCAGAGTAAGAGTTAAGACCTTAGCTATTAGGCTAGAGTAAGAGTTAAGACCTTAAACAGTATGCCAGAGTAAGAGTTAAGACCTTAACCATTAGGCCAGAGTACGAGTCTAAGACCTTAGCTATTAGGCCAGAGTAAGAGTTAAAGACCTTAACCAGTAGGCCAGAGTAAGAGTTAAGACCTTACCCATTAGGCCAGAGAACGAGTCTAAGACCTTAGCTATTAGGCCAGAGTAAGAGTTAAGACCTTAGCTATTAGGTCAGAGTAAGCGTTAAGACCTTAGCTATTATGCCAGAGTAAGAGTTAAGACCTTAACCAGTAGGCCAGAGTAACAGTTAAGACCTTAACCATTAGGCCAGAGTATGAGTCTAAGACCTTAGCTATTAGGCCAGAGTAGTAGTTAAGACCTTAACCAGTAGGCCAAAGTAAGAGTTAAGACCTTAACCAGTAGGCCAGAGTACGAATCTAAGACCTTAGCTATTAGGCCAGAGTAAGAGTTAAGACCTTAACCATTAGGCCAGAGTACAAATCTAAGACCTTAGCTATTAGGCCAGAGCAAGAGTTAAGACCTTAACCAGTAGGCCAGAGTAAGAGTTAAGACCTTAACCATTAGGCCAGAGTACGAGTCTAAGACCTTAGCTATTAGGCCAGAGTAAGAGTTAAGACCTTAGCTATTAGGCCAAAGTAAGAGTTAAGACCTTAGCTATTAGGCCAGAGTAACAGTTAAGACCTTAACCAGTAGGCCAGAGTAAGAGGTAAGACCTTAACCAATAGGCCAGAGTACGAGACTAAGACCTTAGCTATTAGGCCAGAGTACGAGTTAAGACCCTAGCTATTAGGCCAGAGTAAGAGCTAAGACCTTAACCATTAGGCCAGAGTACGAGTCTAAGACCTTAGCTATTATGCCAGAGTAAGGGTAAAGACCTTAACCAGTAGGCCAGAGTAAGAGTTAAGACCTTAACCTGTAGGCCAGAGTACAAGTCTAAGACCTTAGCTATTAGGCCAGAGTACGAATCTAAGACCTTAGCTATTAGGCAAGAGTAAGAGTTAAGACCTTAACCAGTAGGCCAGAGTACGAGTTAAGACCTTAGCTATTAGGCCAGAGTAAGAGTTAGGACCTTAGCTATTAGGCCAGAGTAAGAGTTAAGACCTTAACCATTAGGCCAGAGCATGAGTCTAAGACCTTAGCTATTAGGCCAGAGTAAAAGTTAAAACCTTACCAGTAGGCCAGAGTAAGAGTTAAGACCTCAGCTATTAGGCCAGAGTAAGAGATAAGACCTTAACCAGTAGGCCAGAGTAAGAGTTAAGACCTTAACCATTAGGCCAGAGTACGAGTCTAAGACCTTAGCTATTAGGCCAGAGTAAGAGTTAAGACCTTAACCAGAAGGCCCGAGTAAGAGTTAAGACCTTAACCAGTAGGCCAGAGTAAGAGTTAAGACCTTAGCTATTAGGCCAGAGTACAAATCTAAGACCTTAGCTATTAGGCCAGAGTAAGAGTTAAGACCTTAACCAGTAGGCCAGAGTAAGAGTTAAGACTTTAACCATTAGGCCAGAGTACGAGTCTAAGACCTTAGCTATTAGGCCAGAGTAAGAGTTAAGACCTTAGCTATTAGGACAGAGTAAGAGTTGAGACCTTAGCTATTAGGCCAGAGTAAGAGTTAAGACCTTAACCAGTAGTCCAGAGTACAAGTCTAAGACCTTAGCTATTAGGCCAGAGTAAGACTTAAGACCTTAGCTATTAGGCCAGAGTAACAGTTAAGACCTTAACCAGTAGGCCAGAGTAAGAGGTAAGACCTTAACCATTAGGCCAGAGTACGAGTCTAAGACCTTAGCTATTAGGCCAGAGTACGAGTTAAGACCCTAGCTATTTGGCCAGAGTAAGAGTTAAGACCTTAACCATTAGGCCAGAGTACGAGTCTAAGACCTTAGCTATTATGCCAAAGTAAGCGTAAAGACCTTAACCAGTAGGCCAGAGTAAGAGTTAAGACCTTAACCTGTAGGCCAGAGTACAAGTCTAAGACCTTAGCTATTAGGCCAGAGTACGAGTCTTAGACCTTAGCTATTAGGCCAGAGTAAGAGTTAAGACCTTAACCAGTTGGCCAGAGTAAGAGTTAAGACCTTAGCTATTAGGCCAGAGTAAGAGTTAGGACCTTAGCTATTAGGCCAGAGTAAGAGTTAAGACCTTAACCATTAGGCCAGAGTATGAGTCTAAGACCTTAGCTATTAGGCCAGAGTAAAAGTTAAGACCTGAACCAGTAGGCCAGAGTAAGAGTTAAGACCTCAGCTATTAGGCCAGAGTAAGAGTTAAGACCTTAACCAGTAGGCCAGAGTAAGAGTTAAGACCTTAACCATTAGGCCAGAGTACGAGTCTAAGACCTTAGCTATTAGGCCAGAGTAAGAGTTAAGACCTTAACCGGAAGGCCTGAGTAAGAGTTAAGACCTAACCAGTAGGCCAGAGTAAGAGTTAAGACCTTAGCTATTAGGCCAGAGTACGAGTCTAAGACCTTAGCTATTAGGCCAGAGTAAGAGTTAAGACCTTAATCATTAGGCCAGAGTACGAGTCTAATACCTTAGCTATTAGGCCAGAGTAAGAGTTAAGACCTTAACCAGAAGGCCTGAGTAAGAGTTAAGACATTAGCTATTAGGCCCGAGTAAGAGTTAAGACCTTAGCTATTAGGCCAGAGTAAGAGTTAAGACCTTAACCATTAGGCCAGAGTACGAGTCTAAGACCTTAGCTATTAGGCCAGAGTACGAGTCTAAGACCTTAGCTATTAGAGCAGAGTAAGCGTTAAGACCTTAACCATTAGGCCAGAGTACGAGTTAAGACCTTAACCAGTAGGCCAGAGTACGAAGCTAAGACCTTAGCTATTAGGCCAGAGTAAGAGTTAGGACCTTAGCTATTAGGCCAGAGTAAAAGTTAAGACCTTAACCATTAGGCCAGAGTACGAGTCTAAGACCTTAGCTATTAGGCCAGAGTAAGAGTTAAGACCTTAACCATTAGGCCAGAGTACGAGTCTAGGACCTTAGCTATTAGGCCAGAGTACGAGTCTAAGACCTTAGCTATTAGGCCAGAGTAAGAGTTAAGACCTTAGCTATTAGGCCAGAGTAAGAGTTAAGACCTTAACCATTAGGCCAGAGTACGAGTCTAAGACCTTAGCTATTAGGCCAGAGTAAGGGTTAAGACCTTAACCAGTAGGCCAGAGTAAGAGTTAAGACCTAAACCAGTAGGCCAGAGTAAGAGTTAAGACCTTAACCATTAGGCCAGAGTACGAGTCTAAGACCTTAGCTATTAGGCCAGAGTACGAGTCTAAGACCTTAACCAGTAGGCCAGAGTAAGAGTTAAGACCTTAACCATTAGGCCAAAGTACAAGTCTAAGATCTTAGCTATTAGGCCAGAGTAAGAGTTAAGACCTTAGCTATTAGGCCAGATTACGAGTCTAAGACATTTGCTATTAGGCCAGAGTAAGAGTTAAGACCTTAGCTATTAGGCTAGAGTAAGAGTTAAGACCTTAACCAGTAGGCCAGAGTAAGAGTTAAGACCTTAACCATTAGGCCAGAGTATGAGTCTAAGACCTTAGCTATTAGGCCAGAGTAGTAGTTAAGACCTTAACCAGTAGGCCAAAGTAAGAGTTAAAACCTTAACCAGTAGGCCAGAGTATGAGTCTAAGACCTTAGCTATTAGGCCAGAGTAAGAGTTAAGACCTTAACCATTAGGCCAGAGTACAAATCTAAGACCTTAGCTATTAGGCCAGAGTAAGAGTTAAGACCTTAACCAGTAGGCCAGAGTAAGAGTTAAGACCTTAACCATTAGGCCAGAGTACTAGTCTAGGAACTTAGCTATTAGGCCAGAGTAAGAGTTAAGACCTTAGCTATTAGGACAGAGTAAGAGTTGAGACCTTAGCTATTAGGCCAGAGTAAGAGTTAAGTCATTAACCAGTAGGCCAGAGTACGAGTCTAAGACCTTAGCTATTAGGCCAGAGTACGAGTCTAAGACCTTAACCAGTAGGCCAGAGTAAGAGTTAAGACCTTAACCATTAGGCCAGAGTAAGAGTTAAGACCTTAGCTATTAGGCCACATTACGAGTCTAAGACATTTGCTATTAGGCCAGAGTAAGAGTTAAGACCTTAGCTATTAGGCTAGAGTAAGAGTTAAGACCTTAACCAGTAGGCCAGAGTAAGAGTTAAGACCTTAACCATTAGGCCAGAGTACGAGTCTAAGACCTTAGCTATTAGGCCAGAGTAAGAGTTAAAGACCTTAACCAGTAGGCCAGAGTAAGAGTTAAGACCTTACCCATTAGGCCAGAGAACGAGTCTAAGACCTTAGCTATTAGGCCAGAGTAAGAGTTAAGACCTTAGCTATTAGGTCAGAGTAAGCGTTAAGACCTTAGCTATTATGCCAGAGTAAGAGTTAAGACCTTAACCAGTAGGCCAGAGTAACAGTTAAGACCTTAACCATTAGGCCAGAGTATGAGTCTAAGACCTTAGCTATTAGGCCAGAGTAGTAGTTAAGACCTTAACCAGTAGGGCAAAGTAAGAGTTAAGACCTTAACCAGTAGGCCAGAGTACGAGTCTAAGACCTTAGCTATTAGGCCAGAGTAAGAGTTAAGACCTTAACCATTAGGCCAGAGTACAAATCTAAGACCTTAGCTATTAGGCCAGAGTAAGAGTTAAGACCTTAACCAGTAGGCCAGAGTAAGAGTTCAGACCTTAACCATTAGGCCAGAGTACGAGTCTAAGACCTTAGCTATTAGGCCAGAGTAAAAGTTAAGACCTTAGCTATTAGGACAGAGTAAGAGTTGAGACCTTAGCTATTAGGCCAGAGTAAGAGTTAAGACCTTAACCAGTAGGCCAGAGTACGAGTCTAAGACCTTAGCTATTAGGCCAAAGTAAGAGTTAAGACCTTAGCTATTAGGCCAGAGTAACAGTTAAGACCTTAACCAGTAGGCCAGAGTAAGAGGTAAGACCTTAACCAATAGGCCAGAGTACGAGACTAAGACCTTAGCTATTAGGCCAGAGTACGAGTTAAGACCCTAGCTATTAGGCCAGAGTAAGAGTTAAGACCTTAACCATTAGGCCAGAGTACGAGTCTAAGACCTTAGCTATTATGCCAGAGTAAGGGTAAAGACCTTAACCAGTAGGCCAGAGTAAGAGTTAAGACCTTAACCTGTAGGCCAGAGTACAAGTCTAAGACCTTAGCTATTAGGCCAGAGTACGAATCTAAGACCTTAGCTATTAGGCAAGAGTAAGAGTTAAGACCTTAACCAGTAGGCCAGAGTACGAGTTAAGACCTTAGCTATTAGGCCAGAGTAAGAGTTAGGACCTTAGCTATTAGGCCAGAGTAAGAGTTAAGACCTTAACCATTAGGCCAGAGCATGAGTCTAAGACCTTAGCTATTAGGCCAGAGTAAAAGTTAAAACCTTACCAGTAGGCCAGAGTAAGAGTTAAGACCTCAGCTATTAGGCCAGAGTAAGAGATAAGACCTCAGCTATTAGGCCAGAGTAAGAGTTAAGACCTTAACCATTAGGCCAGAGTACGAGTTAAGACCTTAACCATTAGGCCAGAGTACGAGTCTAAGACCTTAGCTATTAGGCCAGAGTAAGAGTTAAGACCTTAACCAGAAGGCCCGAGTAAGAGTTAAGACCTTAACCAGTAGGCCAGAGTAAGAGTTAAGACCTTAGCTATTAGGCCAGAGTACGAGTCTAAGACCTTAGCTATTAGGCCAGAGTAAGAGTTAAGACATTAGCTATTAGGCCCGAGTAAGAGTTAAGACCTTAGCTATTAGGCCAGAGTACGAGTCTAAGACCTTAGCTATTAGGCCAGAGTAAGAGTTAGGACCTTAACCATTAGGCCAGAGTACGAGTCTAAGACCTTAGCTATTAGGCCAGAGTACGAGTCTAAGACCTTAGCTATTAGAGCAGAGTAAGCGTTAAGACCTTAACCATTAGGCCAGAGTACGAGTTAAGACCTTAACCAGTAGGCCAGAGTACGAAGCTAAGACCTTAGCTATTAGGCCAGAGTAAGAGTTAAGACCTTACCTATTAGGCCAGAGTAAGATTTAAGACCTTAACCATTAGGCCAGAGTACGAGTCTAGGACCTTAGCTATTAGGCCAGAGTATGAGTCTAAGACCTTAGCTATTAGGCCAGAGTAAGAGTTAAGACCTTAGCTATTAGGCCAGAGTAAGAGTTAAGACCTTAACCATTAGGCCAGAGTACGAGTCTAAGACCTTAGCTATTAGGGCAGAGTAAGTGTTAAGACCTTAGCTATTAGGCCAGAGTAAGGGTTAAGACCTTAACCAGTAGGCCAGAGTAAGAGTTAAGACCTTAACCAGTAGGCCAGAGTAAGAGTTAAGACCTTAACCATTAGGCCAGAGTACGAGTCTAAGACCTTAGCTATTAGGCCAGAGTACGAGTCTAAGACCTTAACCAGTAGGCCAGAGTAAGAGTTAAGACCTTAAACATTAGGCCAAAGTACGAGTCTAAGATCTTAGCTATTAGGCCAGAGTAAGAGTTAAGACCTTAGCTATTAGGCCAGATTACGAGTCTAAGACATTTGCTATTAGGCCAGAGTAAGAGTTAAGACCTTAGCTATTAGGCTAGAGTAAGAGTTAAGACCTTAACCAGTAGGCTAGAGTAAGAGTTAAGACCTTAACCATTGGGCCAGAGTACGAGTCTAAGACCTTAGCTATTAGGCCAGAGTAAGAGTTAAAGACCTTAATCAGTAGGCCAGAGTAAGAGTTAAGACCTTACCCATTAGGCCAGAGTACGAGTCTAAGACCTTAGCTATTAGGCCAGAGTAAGAGTTAAGACCTTAGCTATTAGGCCAGAGTAAGCGTTAAGACCTTAGCTATTAGGCCAGAGTAAGAGTTAAGACCTTAACCAGTAGGCCAGAGTAAGAGTTAAGACCTTAACCATTAGGCCAGAGTATGAGTCTAAGACCTTAGCTATTAGGCCAGAGTAGTAGTTAAGACCTTAACCAGTAGGCCAAAGTAAGAGTTAAGACCTTAACCAGTAGGCCAGAGTACGAGTCTAAGACCTTAGCTATTAGGCCAGAGTAAGAGTTAAGACCTTAACCATTAGGCCAGAGTACAAATCTAAGACCTTAGCTATTAGGCCAGAGTAAGAGTTAAGACCTTAACCAGTAGGCCAGAGTAAGAATTAAGACCTTAACCATTAGGCCAGAGTACGAGTCTAAGACCTTAGCTATTAGGCCAGAGTAAGAGTTAAGACCTTAGCTATTAGGCCAGAGTAACAGTTAAGACCTTAACCAGTAGGCCAGAGTAAGAGGTAAAACCTTAACCATTAGGCCAGAGTACGAGTCTAAGACCTTAGCTATTAGGCCACAGTACGAGTTAAGACCCTAGCTATTAGGCCAGAGTAAGAGTTAAGACCTTAGCTATTAGGCCAGAGTACGAGTCTAAGACCTTAGCTATTAGGCCAGAGTAAGAGTTAAGATCTTAACCAGTAGGCCAGAGTGAGAGTTAAGACCTTAGCTATTAGGCCAGAGTAAGAGTTAGGACCTTAGCTATTAGGCCAGAGTAAGAGTTAAGACCTTAACCATTAGCCCAGAGTATGAGTCTAAGACCTTAGCTATTAGGCCAGAGTAAAAGTTAAGACCTTAACCAGTAGGCCAGAGTAAGAGTTAAGACCTCAGCTATTAGGCCAGAGTAAGAGTTAAGACCTTAACCAGTAGGCCAGAGTAAGAGTTAAGACCTTAACCATTAGGCCAGAGTACGAGTCTAAGACCTTAGCTATTAGGCCAGAGTAAGAGTTAAGACCTTAACCAGAAGGCCCGAGTAAGAGTTAAGACCTTAACCTGCAGGCCAGAGTACGAGTCTAAGACCTTAGCTATTATCCCAGAGTAAGAGTTAAGACCTTAACCAGTAGGCCAGAGAACGAGTCCAAAACCTTAGCTGTTAGGCCAGAGTAAGAGTTAAGACCTTAACCAGTAGGCCAGAGTAAGAGTTAAGACCTTAACCATTAGGCCAGAGTATGAGTCTAAGACCTTAGCTATTAGGCCAGATTAAGAGTTAAGACCTTAGCTATTAGGCCAGAGTAGGAGTTAAAAGCTTAACCATTAGGCCAGAGTACGAGTCTAAGACCTTAGCTATTAGGCCAGAGTACGAGTCTAAGACCTTAGCTATTAGGCCAGAGTAAGAGTTAAGACCTTAACCAGTAGGCCAGAGTAAGAGTTAAGACGTGAACCAGTAGGCCAGAGTACGAGTCTAAGACCTTAGCTATTAGTCCAGTGTAAGAGTTAAGACCTTAGCTATCGGGCCAGAGTAAAAGTTAAGACCTTAACCATTAGTCCAGAGTACGAGTCTAAGACCTTAGCTATTAGGCCAGAGTAGGAGTTAAGACCTTAACCATTAGGCCAGAGTACGAGTCTAAGACCTTAGCTATTAGGCCAAAGTACGAGTCTAAGACCTTAGCTATTAGAGCAGAGTAAGCGTTAAGACCTTAACCATTAGGCCAGAGTACGAGTTAATACCTTAACCAGTAGGCCAGAATACGAAGCTAAGACCTTAGCTATTAGGCCCGAGTAAGAGTTAAGACCTTAGCTATTAGGCCAGAGTACGAGTCTAAGACCTTAGCTATTATCCCAGAGTAAGAGTTAAGACCTTAACCAGTAGGCCAGAGTACGAGTCTAAAACCTTAGCTATTAGGCCAGAGTAAGAGTTAAGACCTTAACCAATAGGCCAGAGTAAGAGTTAAGTCCTTAACCATTAGGCCAGAGTACGAGTCTAAGACCTTAGCTATTAGGCCAGAGTAAGAGTTAAAGACCTTAACCAGTAGGCCAGAGTAAGAGTTAAGACCTTAGCTATTAGGCAAGAGTAAGAGTTAAGACCTTAGCTATTAGGCCAGAGTAAGAGTTAAGACCTTAGCTATTAGGCCAGAGTAGGAGTTAAAAGCTTAACCATTAGGCCAGAGTACGAGTCTAAGACCTTTGCTATTAGGCCAGAGTACGAGTCTAAGACCTTAGCTATTAGGCCAGAGTAAGAGTTAAGACCTTAACCAGTAGGACAGAGTAAGAGTTCAGACCTTAACCAGTAGGCCAGAGTACGAGTCTAAGACCTTAGCTATTAGTCCAGTATAAGAGTTAATACCTTAGCTATTAGGCCAGAGTAAAAGTTAAGACCTTAACCATTAGGCCAGAGTACAAGTCTAAGACCATAGCTATTAGGCCAGAGTAGGAGTTAAGACCTTAACCATTAGGCCAGAGTACGAGTCTAAGACCTTAGCTATTAGGCCAGAGTACGAGTCTAAGACCTTAGCTATTAGGCCAGAGTAAGAGTTAAGACCTTAACCAGTAGGCCAGAGTAAGAGTTAAGACCTTAACCAGTAGGCCAGAGTACTAGGCTAAGACCTTAGCTATTAGGCCAGAGTAAGAGTTAAAACCTTAGCTATTAGGCCAAAGTAAAAGTTAAGACCTTAACCATTAGGCCAGAGTACGAGTCTAAGACATTAGCTATTAGGCCAGAGTACGAGTCTAAGACCTTAGCTATTAGAGCAGAGTAAGCGTTAAGACCTTAATCATTAGGCCAGAGTACGAGTTAAGACCTTAACCAGTAGGCCAGATTACAAAGCTAAGACCTTAGCTATTAGGCCAGAGTAAGAGTTAAGACCTTAGCTATTAGGCCAGAGTAAAAGTTAAGACCTTAACCATTAGGCCAGAGTACGAGTCTAAGACCTTAGCTATTAGGCCAGAGTAAGAGTTAAGACCTTAACCATTAGGCCAGAGTACGAGTCTAAGACCTTAGCTATTAGGCCAGAGTAAGAGTTAAGACCTTAGCTATTAGGACAGAGTAAGAGTTGAGACCTTAGCTATTAGGCCAGAGTAAGAGTTAAGACCTTAACCAGTAGGCCAGAGTACAAGTCTAAGACCTTAGCTATTAGGCCAGAGTAAGAGTTAAGACCTTAGCTATTAGGCCAGAGTAACAGTTAAGACCTTAACCAGTAGGCCAGAGTAAGAGGTAAGACCTTAACCATTAGGCCAGAGTACGAGTCTAAGACCTTAGCTATTAGGCCAGAGTACGAGTTAAGACCCTAGCTATTTGGCCAGAGTAAGAGTTAAGACCTTAACCATTAGGCCAGAGTACGAGTCTAAGACCTTAGCTATTATGCCAGAGTAAGGGTAAAGACCTTAACCAGTAGGCCAGAGTAAGAGTTAAGACCTTAACCTGTAGGCCAGAGTACAAGTCTATGACCTTAGCTATTAGGCCAGAGTACGAGTCTAAGACCTTAGCTATTAGGCCAGAGTAAGAGTTAAGACCTTAACCAGTAGGCCAGAGTAAGAGTTAAGACCTTAGCTATTAGGCCACAGTAAGAGTTAGGACCTTAGCTATTACGCCAGAGTAAGAGTTAAGACCTTAACCATTAGGCTAGAGTATGAGTCTAAGACCTTAGCTATTAGGCCAGAGTAAAAGTTAAGACCTGAACCAGTAGGCCAGAGTAAGAGTTAAGACCTCAGCTATTAGGCCAGAGTAAGAGTTAAGACCTTAACCAGTAGGCCAGAGTAAGAGTTAAGACCTTAACCATTAGGCCAGAGTACGAGTCTAAGACCTTAGCTATTAGGCCAGAGTACGAGTCTAAGACCTTAGCTATTAGAGCAGAGTAAGTGTTAAGACCTTAACCATTAGGCCAGAGTATGAGTCTAAGACCTTAGCTATTAGGCCAGAGTAAAAGTTAAGACCTGAACCAGTAGGCCAGAGTAAGAGTTAGGACCTCAGCTATTAGGCCAGAGTAAGAGTTAAGACCTTAACCAGTAGGCCAGAGTAAGAGTTAAGACCTTAACCATTAGGCCAGAGTACGAGTCTAAGACTTTAGCTATTAGGCCAGAGTAAGAGTTAAGACCTTAACCAGAAGGCCTGAGTAAGAGTTAAGACCTAACCAGTGGGCCAGAGTAAGAGTTAAGACCTTAGCTATTAGGCCAGAGTACGAGTCTAAGACCTTAGCTATTAGGCCAGAGTAAGAGTTAAGACCTTAACCATTAGGCCAGAGTACGAGTCTAATACCTTAGCTATTAGGCCAGAGTAAGAGTTAAGACCTTAACCAGAAGGCCTGAGTAAGAGTTAAGACATTAGCTATTAGGCCCGAGTAAGAGTTAAGACCTTAGCTATTAGGCCAGAGTACGAGTCTAAGACCTTAGCTATTAGGCCAGAGTAAGAGTTAAGACCTTAACCATTAGGCCAGAGTACGAGTCTAAGACCTTAGCTATTAGGCCAGAGTACGAGTCTAAGACCTTAGCTATTAGGCCAGAGTAAGAGTTAAGACCTTAGCTATTAGGCCAGAGTAAGAGTTAAGACCTTAACCATTAGGCCAGAGTACGAGTCTAAGACCTTTGCTATTAGGCCAGAGTAAGGGTTAAGACCTTAAACAGTAGACCAGAGTAAGAGTTAAGACCTAAACCAGTAGGCCAGAGTAAGAGTTAAGACCTTAACCATTAGGCCAGAGTACGAGTCTAAGACCTTAGCTATTAGGCCAGAGTACGAGTCTAAGACCTTAACCAGTAGGCCAGAGTAAGAGTTAAGACCTTAACCATTAGGCCAAAGTACGAGTCTAAGATCTTAGCTATTAGGCCAGAGTAAGAGTTAAGACCTTAGCTATTAGGCCAGATTACGAGTCTAAGACATTTGCTATTAGGCCAGAGTAAGAGTTAAGACCTTAGCTATTAGGCTAGAGTAAGAGTTAAGACCTTAACCAGTAGGCCAGAGTAAGAGTTAAGACCTTAACCATTAGGCCAGAGTATGAGTCTAAGACCTTAGCTATTAGGCCAGAGTAAAAGTTAAGACCTTACCAGTAGGCCAGAGTAAGAGTTAAGACCTCAGCTATTAGGCCAGAGTAAGAGATAAGACCTTAACCAGTAGGCCAGAGTAAGAGTTAAGACCTTAACCATTAGGCCAGAGTACGAGTCTAAGACCTTAGCTATTAGGCCAGAGTAAGAGTTAAGACCTTAACCAGAAGGCCCGAGTAAGAGTTAAGACCTTAACCAGTAGGCCAGAGTAAGAGTTAAGACCTTAGCTATTAGGCCAGAGTACGAGTCTAAGACCTTAGCTATTAGGCCAGAGTAAGAGTTAAGACATTAGCTATTAGGCCCGAGTAAGAGTTAAGACCTTAGCTATTAGGCCAGAGTACGAGTCTAAGACCTTAGCTATTAGGCCAGAGTAAGAGTTAGGACCTTAACCATTAGGCCAGAGTACGAGTCTAAGACCTTAGCTATTAGGCCAGAGTACGAGTCTAAGACCTTAGCTATTAGAGCAGAGTAAGCGTTAAGACCTTAACCATTAGGCCAGAGTACGAGTTAAGACCTTAACCAGTAGGCCAGAGTACGAAGCTAAGACCTTAGCTATTAGGCCAGAGTAAGAGTTAAGACCTTAGCTATTAGGCCAGAGTAAGACTTAAGACCTTAACCATTAGGCCAGAGTACGAGTCTAGGACCTTAGCTATTAGGCCAGAGTATGAGTCTAAGACCTTAGCTATTAGGCCAGAGTAAGAGTTAAGACCTTAGCTATTAGGCCAGAGTAAGAGTTAAGACCTTAACCATTAGGCCAGAGTACGAGTCTAAGACCTTAGCTATTAGGGCAGAGTAAGTGTTAAGACCTTAGCTATTAGGCCAGAGTAAGGGTTAAGACCTTAACCAGTCGGCCAGAGTAAGAGTTAAGACCTTAACCAGTAGGCCAGAGTAAGAGTTAAGACCTTAACCATTAGGCCAGAGTACGAGTCTAAGACCTTAGCTATTAGGCCAGAGTACGAGTCTAAGACCTTAACCAGTAGGCCAGAGTAAGAGTTAAGACCTTAAACTTTAGGCCAAAGTACGAGTCTAAGATCTTAGCTATTAGGCCAGAGTAAGAGTTAAGACCTTAGCTATTAGGCCAGATTACGAGTCTAAGACATTTGCTATTAGGCCAGAGTAAGAGTTAAGACCTTAGCTATTAGGCTAGAGTAAGAGTTAAGACCTTAACCAGTAGGCCAGAGTAAGAGTTAAAACCTTAACCATTGGGCCAGAGTACGAGTCTAAGACCTTAGCTATTAGGCCAGAGTAAGAGTTAAAGACCTTAATCAGTAGGCCAGAGTAAGAGTTAAGACCTTACCCATTAGGCCAGAGTACGAGTCTAAGACCTTAGCTATTAGGCCAGAGTAAGAGTTAAGACCTTAGCTATTAGGCCAGAGTAAGAGTTAAGACCTTAACCAGTAGGCCAGAGTAAGAGTTAAGACCTTAACCATTAGGCCAGAGTATGAGTCTAAGACCTTAGCTATTAGGCCAGAGTAGTAGTTAAGACCTTAACCAGTAGGCCAAAGTAAGAGTTAAGACCTTAACCAGTAGGCCAGAGTACGAGTCTAAGACCTTAGCTATTAGGCCAGAGTAAGAGTTAAGACCTTAACCATTAGGCCAGAGTACAAATCTAAGACCTTAGCTATTAGGCCAGAGTAAGAGTTAAGACCTTAACCAGTAGGCCAGAGAAAGAATTAAGACCTTAACCATTAGGCCAGAGTACGAGTCTAAGACCTTAGCTATTAGGCCAGAGTAAGAGTTAAGACCTTAGCTATTAGGCCAGAGTAACAGTTAAGACCTTAACCAGTAGGCCAGAGTAAGAGGTAAAACCTTAACCATTAGGCCAGAGTACGAGTCTAAGACCTTAGCTATTAGGCCACAGTACGAGTTAAGACCCTGGCTATTAGGCCAGAGTAAGAGTTAAGACCTTAGCTATTAGGCCAGAGTACGAGTCTAAGACCTTAGCTATTAGGCCAGAGTAAGAGTTAAGATCTTAACCAGTAGGCCAGAGTGAGAGTTAAGACCTTAGCTATTAGGCCAGAGTAAGAGTTAGGACCTTAGCTATTAGGCCAGAGTAAGAGTTAAGACCTTAACCATTAGCCCAGAGTATGAGTCTAAGACCTTAGCTATTAGGCCAGAGTAAAAGTTAAGACCTTAACCAGTAGGCCAGAGTAAGAGTTAAGACCTCAGCTATTAGGCCAGAGTAAGAGTTAAGACCTTAACCAGTAGGCCAGAGTAAGAGTTAAGACCTTAACCATTAGGCCAGAGTACAAGTCTAAGACCTTAGCTATTAGGCCAGAGTAAGAGTTAAGACCTTAACCAGAAGGCCCGAGTAAGAGTTAAGACCTTAACCTGCAGGCCAGAGTACGAGTCTAAGACCTTAGCTATTATCCCAGAGTAAGAGTTAAGACCTTAACCAGTAGGCCAGAGAACGAGTCCAAAACCTTAGCTGTTAGGCCAGAGTAAGAGTTAAGACCTTAGCCAGTAGGCCAGAGTAAGAGTTAAGACCTTAACCATTAGGCCAGAGTATGAGTCTAAGACCTTAGCTATTAGGCCAGATTAAGAGTTAAGACCTTAGCTATTAGGCCAGAGTAGGAGTTAAAAGCTTAACCATTAGGCCAGAGTACGAGTCTAAGACCTTAGCTATTAGGCCAGAGTACGAGTCTAAGACCTTAGCTATTAGGCCAGAGTAAGAGTTAAGACCTTAACCAGTAGGCCAGAGTAAGAGTTAAGACGTGAACCAGTAGGCCAGAGTACGAGTCTAAGACCTTAGCTATAAGTCCAGTGTAAGAGTTAAGACCTTAGCTATTAGGCCAGAGTAAAAGTTAAGACCTTAACCATTAGTCCAGAGTACGAGTCTAAGACCTTAGCTATTAGGCCAGAGTAGGAGTTAAGACCTTAACCATTAGGCCAGAGTACGAGTCTAAGACCTTAGCTATTAGGCCAGAGTACGAGTCTAAGACCTTAGCTATTAGAGCAGAGTAAGCGTTAAGACCTTAACCATTAGGCCAGAGTACGAGTTAAGACCTTAACCAGTAGGCCAGAGTACGAAGCTAAGACCTTAGCTATTAGGCCCGAGTAAGAGTTAAGACCTTAGCTATTAGGCCAGAGTACGAGTCTAAGACCTTAGCTATTATCCCAGAGTAAGAGTTAAGACCTTAACCAGTAGGCCAGAGTACGAGTCTAAGACCTTAGCTATTAGGCCAGAGTAAGAGTTAAAGACCTTAACCAGTAGGCCAGAGTAAGAGTTAAGACCTTAGCTATTAGGCAAGAGTAAGAGTTAAGACCTTAGCTATTAGGCCAGAGTAAGAGTTAAGACCTTAGCTATTAGGCCAGAGTAGGAGTTAAAAGCTTAACCATTAGGCCAGAGTACGAGTCTAAGACCTTTGCTATTAGGCCAGAGTACGAGTCTAAGACCTTAGCTATTAGGCCAGAGTAAGAGTTAAGACCTTAACCAGTAGGACAGAGTAAGAGTTCAGACCTTAACCAGTAGGCCAGAGTACGAGTCTAAGACCTTAGCTATTAGTCCAGTATAAGAGTTAAGACCTTAGCTATTAGGCCAGAGTAAACGTTAAGACCTTAACCATTAGGCCAGAGTACAAGTCTAAGACCTTAGCTATTAGGCCAGAGTAGGAGTTAAGACCTTAACCATTAGGCCAGAGTACGAGTCTAAGACCTTAGCTATTAGGCCAGAGTACGAGTCTAAGACCTTAGCTATTAGGCCAGAGTAAGAGTTAAGACCTTAACCAGTAGGCCAGAGTAAGAGTTAAGACCTTAACCAGTAGGCCAGAGTACTAGGCTAAGACCTTAGCTATTAGGCCAGAGTAGGAGTTAAAACCTTAGCTATTAAGCCAAAGTAAAAGTTAAGACCTTAACCATTAGGCCAGAGTACGAGTCTAAGACCTTAGCTATTAGGCCAGAGTACGAGTCTAAGACCTTAGCTATTAGAGCAGAGTAAGCGTTAAGACCTTAATCATTAGGCCAGAGTACGAGTTAAGACCTTAACCAGTAGGCCAGATTACGAAGCTAAGACCTTAGCTATTAGGCCAGAGTACGAGTCTAAGACCTTAGCTATTAGGCCAGAGTACGAGTCTAAGACCTTAACCAGTAGGCCAGAGTAAGAGTTAAGACCTTAACCATTAGGCCAGAGTAAGAGTTAAGACCTTAGCTATTAGGCCACATTACGAGTCTAAGACATTTGCTATTAGGCCAGAGTAAGAGTTAAGACCTTAGCTATTAGGCTAGAGTAAGAGTTAAGACCTTAACCAGTAGGCCAGAGTAAGAGTTAAGACCTTAACCATTAGGCCAGAGTACGAGTCTAAGACCTTAGCTATTAGGCCAGAGTAAGAGTTAAAGACCTTAACCAGTAGGCCAGAGTAAGAGTTAAGACCTTACCCATTAGGCCAGAGAACGAGTCTAAGACCTTAGCTATTAGGCCAGAGTAAGAGTTAAGACCTTAGCTATTAGGTCAGAGTAAGCGTTAAGACCTTAGCTATTATGCCAGAGTAAGAGTTAAGACCTTAACCAGTAGGCCAGAGTAACAGTTAAGACCTTAACCATTAGGCCAGAGTATGAGTCTAAGACCTTAGCTATTAGGCCAGAGTAGTAGTTAAGACCTTAACCAGTAGGCCAAAGTAAGAGTTAAGACCTTAACCAGTAGGCCAGAGTACGAGTCTAAGACCTTAGCTATTAGGCCAGAGTAAGAGTTAAGACCTTAACCATTAGGCCAGAGTACAAATCTAAGACCTTAGCTATTAGGCCAGAGTAAGAGTTAAGACCTTAACCAGTAGGCCAGAGTAAGAGTTAAGACCTTAACCATTAGGCCAGAGTACGAGTCTAAGACCTTAGCTATTAGGCCAGAGTAAGAGTTAAGACCTTAGCTATTAGGACAGAGTAAGAGTTGAGACCTTAGCTATTAGGCCAGAGTAAGAGTTAAGACCTTAACCAGTAGGCCAGAGTACGAGTCTAAGACCTTAGCTATTAGGCCAAAGTAAGAGTTAAGACCTTAGCTATTAGGCCAGAGTAACAGTTAAGACCTTAACCAGTAGGCCAGAGTAAGAGGTAAGACCTTAACCAATAGGCCAGAGTACGAGACTAAGACCTTAGCTATTAGGCCAGAGTACGAGTTAAGACCCTAGCTATTAGGCCAGAGTAAGAGTTAAGACCTTAACCATTAGGCCAGAGTACGAGTCTAAGACCTTAGCTATTATGCCAGAGTAAGGGTAAAGACCTTAACCAGTAGGCCAGAGTAAGAGTTAAGACCTTAACCTGTAGGCCAGAGTACAAGTCTAAGACCTTAGCTATTAGGCCAGAGTACGAATCTAAGACCTTAGCTATTAGGCAAGAGTAAGAGTTAAGACCTTAACCAGTAGGCCAGAGTACGAGTTAAGACCTTAGGCCAGAGTAAGAGTTAGGACCTTAGCTATTAGGCCAGAGTAAGAGTTAAGACCTTAACCATTAGGCCAGAGCATGAGTCTAAGACCTTAGCTATTAGGCCAGAGTAAGAGTTAGGACCTTAACCATTAGGCCAGAGTACGAGTCTAAGACCTTAGCTATTAGGCCAGAGTACGAGTCTAAGACCTTAGCTATTAGAGCAGAGTAAGCGTTAAGACCTTAACCATTAGGCCAGAGTACGAGTTAAGACCTTAACCAGTAGGCCAGAGTACGAAGCTAAGACCTTAGCTATTAGGCCAGAGTAAGAGTTAAGACCTTACCTATTAGGCCAGAGTAAGACTTAAGACCTTAACCATTAGGCCAGAGTACGAGTCTAGGACCTTAGCTATTAGGCCAGAGTATGAGTCTAAGACCTTAGCTATTAGGCCAGAGTAAGAGTTAAGACCTTAGCTATTAGGCCAGAGTAAGAGTTAAGACCTTAACCATTAGGCCAGAGTACGAGTCTAAGACCTTAGCTATTAGGGCAGAGTAAGTGTTAAGACCTTAGCTATTAGGCCAGAGTAATGGTTAAGACCTTAACCAGTAGGCCAGAGTAAGAGTTAAGACCTTAACCAGTAGGCCAGAGTAAGAGTTAAGACCTTAACCATTAGGCCAGAGTACGAGTCTAAGACCTTAGCTATTAGGCCAGAGTACGAGTCTAAGACCTTAACCAGTAGGCCAGAGTAAGAGTTAAGACCTTAAACATTAGGCCAAAGTACGAGTCTAAGATCTTAGCTATTAGGCCAGAGTAAGAGTTAAGACCTTAGCTATTAGGCCAGATTACGAGTCTAAGACATTTGCTATTAGGCCAGAGTAAGAGTTAAGACCTTAGCTATTAGGCTAGAGTAAGAGTTAAGACCTTAACCAGTAGGCTAGAGTAAGAGTTAAGACCTTAACCATTGGGCCAGAGTACGAGTCTAAGACCTTAGCTATTAGGCCAGAGTACGAGTCTAAGACCTTAGCTATTAGGCCAGAGTAAGAGTTAAGACCTTAACCATTAGGCCAGAGTACAAATCTAAGACCTTAGCTATTAGGCCAGAGTAAGAGTTAAGACCTTAACCAGTAGGCCAGAGTAAGAGTTAAGACTTTAACCATTAGGCCAGAGTACGAGTCTAAGACCTTAGCTATTAGGCCAGAGTAAGAGTTAAGACCTTAGCTATTAGGACAGAGTAAGAGTTGAGACCTTAGCTATTAGGCCAGAGTAAGAGTTAAGACCTTAACCAGTAGTCCAGAGTACAAGTCTAAGACCTTAGCTATTAGGCCAGAGTAAGACTTAAGACCTTAGCTATTAGGCCAGAGTAACAGTTAAGACCTTAACCAGTAGGCCAGAGTAAGAGGTAAGACCTTAACCATTAGGCCAGAGTACGAGTCTAAGACCTTAGCTATTAGGCCAGAGTACGAGTTAAGACCCTAGCTATTTGGCCAGAGTAAGAGTTAAGACCTTAACCATTAGGCCAGAGTACGAGTCTAAGACCTTAGCTAGTATGCCAAAGTAAGCATAAAGACCTTAACCAGTAGGCCAGAGTAAGAGTTAAGACCTTAACCTGTAGGCCAGAGTACAAGTCTAAGACCTTAGCTATTAGGCCAGAGTACGAGTCTAAGACCTTAGCTATTAGGCCAGAGTAAGAGTTAAGACCCTAACCAGTAGGCCAGAGTAAGAGTTAAGACCTTAGCTATTAGGCCAGAGTAAGAGTTAGGACCTTAGCTATTAGGCCAGAGTAAGAGTTAAGAACTTAACCATTAGGCCAGAGTATGAGTCTAAGACCTTAGCTATTAGGCCAGAGTAAAAGTTAAGACCTGAACCAGTAGGCCAGAGTAAGAGTTAAGACCTCAGCTATTAGGCCAGAGTAAGAGTTAAGACCTTAACCAGTAGGCCAGAGTAAGAGTTAAGACCTTAACCATTAGGCCAGAGTACGAGTCTAAGACCTTAGCTATTAGGCCAGAGTAAGAGTTAAGACCTTAACCAGAAGGCCTGAGTAAGAGTTAAGACCTAACCAGTAGGCCAGAGTAAGAGTTAAGACCTTAGCTATTAGGCCAGAGTACGAGTCTAAGACCTTAGCTATTAGGCCAGAGTAAGAGTTAAGACCTTAACCATTAGGCTAGAGTATGAGTCTAAGACCTTAGCTATTAGGCCAGAGTAAAAGTTAAGACCTGAACCAGTAGGCCAGAGTAAGAGTTAAGACCTCAGCTATTAGGCCAGAGTAAGAGTTAAGACCTTAACCAGTAGGCCAGAGTAAGAGTTAAGACCTTAACCATTAGGCCAGAGTACGAGTCTAAGACCTTAGCTATTAGGCCAGAGTACGAGTCTAAGACCTTAGCTATTAGAGCAGAGTAAGTGTAAAGACCTTAACCATTAGGCCAGAGTATGAGTCTAAGACCTTAGCTATTAGGCCAGAGTAAAAGTTAAGACCTGAACCAGTAGGCCAGAGTAAGAGTTAAGACCTCAGCTATTAGGCCAGAGTAAGAGTTAAGACCTTAACCAGTAGGCCAGAGTAAGAGTTAAGACCTTAACCATTAGGCCAGAGTACGAGTCTAAGACCTTAGCTATTAGGCCAGAGTAAGAGTTAAGACCTTAACCAGAAGGCCTGAGTAAGAGTTAAGACCTAACCAGTAGGCCAGAGTAAGAGTTAAGACCTTAGCTATTAGGCCAGAGTACGAGTTAAGACCTTAACCATTAGGCCAGAGTACGAGTCTAATACCTTAGCTATTAGGCCAGAGTAAGAGTTAAGACCTTAACCAGAAGGCCTGAGTAAGAGTTAAGACATTAGCTATTAGGCCCGAGTAAGAGTTAAGACCTTAGCTATTAGGCCAGAGTACGAGTCTAAGACCTTAGCTATTAGGCCAGAGTACGAGTCTAAGACCTTAGCTATTAGGCCAGAGTAAGAGTTAAGACCTTAACCAGTAGGCCAGAGTAAGAGTTAAGACCTTAGCTATTAGGCCAGAGTAAGAGTTAGGACCTTAGCTATTAGGCCAGAGTAAGAGTTAAGACCTTAACCATTAGGCCAGAGTATGAGTCTAAGACCTTAGCTATTAGGCCAGAGTAAAAGTTAAGACCTGAACCAGTAGGCCAGAGTAAGAGTTAAGACCTCAGCTATTAGGCCAGAGTAAGAGTTAAGACCTTAACCAGTAGGCCAGAGTAAGAGTTAAGACCTTAACCATTAGGCCAGAGTACGAGTCTAAGACCTTAGCTATTAGGCCAGAGTAAGAGTTAAGACCTTAACCAGAAGGCCTGAGTAAGAGTTAAGACCTAACCAGTAGGCCAGAGTAAGAGTTAAGACCTTAGCTATTAGGCCAGAGTACGAGTCTAAGACCTTAGCTATTAGGCCAGAGTAAGAGTTAAGACCTTAACCATTAGGCTAGAGTATGAGTCTAAGACCTTAGCTATTAGGCCAGAGTAAAAGTTAAGACCTGAACCAGTAGGCCAGAGTAAGAGTTAAGACCTCAGCTATTAGGCCAGAGTAAGAGTTAAGACCTTAACCAGTAGGCCAGAGTAAGAGTTAAGACCTTAACCATTAGGCCAGAGTACGAGTCTAAGACCTTAGCTATTAGGCCAGAGTACGAGTCTAAGACCTTAGCTATTAGAGCAGAGTAAGTGTTAAGACCTTAACCATTAGGCCAGAGTATGAGTCTAAGACCTTAGCTATTAGGCCAGAGTAAAAGTTAAGACCTGAACCAGTAGGCCAGAGTAAGAGTTAAGACCTCAGCTATTAGGCCAGAGTAAGAGTTAAGACCTTAACCAGTAGGCCAGAGTAAGAGTTAGGACCTTAACCATTAGGCCAGAGTACGAGTCTAAGACCTTAGCTATTAGGCCAGAGTAAGAGTTAAGACCTTAACCAGAAGGCCTGAGTAAGAGTTAAGACCTAACCAGTAGGCCAGAGTAAGAGTTAAGACCTTAGCTATTAGGCCAGAGTACGAGTTAAGACCTTAACCATTAGGCCAGAGTACGAGTCTAATACCTTAGCTATTAGGCCAGAGTAAGAGTTAAGACCTTAACCAGAAGGCCTGAGTAAGAGTTAAGACATTAGCTATTAGGCCCGAGTAAGAGTTAAGACCTTAGCTATTAGGCCAGAGTACGAGTCTAAGACCTTAGCTATTAGGCCAGAGTAAGAGTTAAGACCTTAACCATTAGGCCAGAGTACGAGTCTAAGACCTTAGCTATTAGGCCAGAGTACGAGTCTAAGACCTTAGCTATTAGAGCAGAGTAAGCGTTAAGACCTTAACCTTTAGGCCAGAGTACGAGTTAAGACCTTAACCAGTGGGCCAGAGTACGAAGCTAAGACCTTAGCTATTAGGCCAGAGTAAGAGTTAAGACCTTAGCTATTAGGCCAGAGTAAAAGTTAAGACCTTAACCATTAGGCCAGAGTACGAGTCTAAGACCTTAGCTATTAGGCCAGAGTAAGAGTTAAGACCTTAACCATTAGGCCAGAGTACGAGTCTAGGACCTTAGCTATTAGGCCAGAGTACGAGTCTAAGACCTTAGCTATTAGGCCAGAGTAAGAGTTAAGACCTTAGCTATTAGGCCAGAGTAAGAGTTAAGACCTTAACCATTAGGCCAGAGTACGAGTCTAAGACCTTTGCTATTAGGCCAGAGTAAGGGTTAAGACCTTAAACAGTAGGCCAGAGTAAGAGTTAAGACCTAAACCAGTAGGCCAGAGTAAGAGTTAAGACCTTAACCATTAGGCCAGAGTACGAGTCTAAGACCTTAGCTATTAGGCCAGAGTACGAGTCTAAGACCTTAACCAGTAGGCCAGAGTAAGAGTTAAGACCTTAACCATTAGGCCAAAGTACGAGTCTAAGATCTTAGTTATTAGGCCATAGTAAGAGTTAAGACCTTAGCTATTAGGCCAGATTACGAGTCTAAGACATTTGCTATTAGGCCAGAGTAAGAGTTAAGACCTTAGCTATTAGGCTAGAGTAAGAGTTAAGACCTGAACCAGTAGGCCAGAGTAAGAGTTAAGACCTCAGCTATTAGGCCAGAGTAAGAGTTAAGACCTTAACCAGTAGGCCAGAGTAAGAGTTAAGACCTTAACCATTAGGCCAGAGTACGAGTCTAAGACCTTAGCTATTAGGCCAGAGTAAGAGTTAAGACCTTAACCGGAAGGCCTGAGTAAGAGTTAAGACCTAACCAGTAGGCCAGAGTAAGAGTTAAGACCTTAGCTATTAGGCCAGAGTACGAGTCTAAGACCTTAGCTATTAGGCCAGAGTAAGAGTTAAGACCTTAACCATTAGGCCAGAGTACGAGTCTAATACCTTAGCTATTAGGCCAGAGTAAGAGTTAAGACCTTAACCAGAAGGCCTGAGTAAGAGTTAAGACATTAGCTATTAGGCCCGAGTAAGAGTTAAGACCTTAGCTATTAGGCCAGAGTACGAGTCTAAGACCTTAGCTATTAGGCCAGAGTAAGAGTTAAGACCTTAGCTATTAGGCCAGAGTACGAGTCTAAGACCTTAGCTATTAGAGCAGAGTAAGCGTTAAGACCTTAACCATTAGGCCAGAGTACGAGTTAAGACCTTAACCAGTAGGCCAGAGTACGAAGCTAAGACCTTAGCTATTAGGCCAGAGTAAGAGTTAAGACCTTAGCTATTAGGCCAGAGTAAAAGTTAAGACCTTAACCATTAGGCCAGAGTACGAGTCTAAGACCTTAGCTATTAGGCCAGAGTAAGAGTTAAGACCTTAACCATTAGGCCAGAGTACGAGTCTAGGACCTTAGCTATTAGGCCAGAGTACGAGTCTAAGACCTTAGCTATTAGGCCAGAGTAAGAGTTAAGACCTTAGCTATTAGGCCAGAGTAAGAGTTAAGACCTTAACCATTAGGCCAGAGTACGAGTCTAAGACCTTAGCTATTAGGCCAGAGTAAGGGTTAAGACCTTAACCAGTAGGCCAGAGTAAGAGTTAAGACCTAAACCAGTAGGCCAGAGTAAGAGTTAAGACCTTAACCATTAGGCCAGAGTACGAGTCTAAGACCTTAGCTATTAGGCCAGAGTACGAGTCTAAGACCTTAACCAGTAGGCCAGAGTAAGAGTTAAGACCTTAACCATTAGGCCAAAGTACGAGTCTAAGATCTTAGCTATTAGGCCAGAGTAAAAGTTAAGACCTTAGCTATTAGGCCAGATTACGAGTCTAAGACATTTGCTATTAGGCCAGAGTAAGAGTTAAGACCTTAGCTATTAGGCTAGAGTAAGAGTTAAGACCTTAACCAGTAGGCCAGAGTAAGAGTTAAGACCTTAACCATTAGGCCAGAGTATGAGTCTAAGACCTTAGCTATTAGGCCAGAGTAGTAGTTAAGACCTTAACCAGTAGGCCAAAGTAAGAGTTAAAACCTTAACCAGTAGGCCAGAGTATGAGTCTAAGACCTTAGCTATTAGGCCAGAGTAAGAGTTAAGACCTTAACCATTAGGCCAGAGTACAAATCTAAGACCTTAGCTATTAGGCCAGAGTAAGAGTTAAGACCTTAACCAGTAGGCCAGAGTAAGAGTTAAGACCTTAACCATTAGGCCAGAGTATGAGTCTAGGAACTTAGCTATTAGGCCAGAGTAAGAGTTAAGACCTTAGCTATTAGGACAGAGTAAGAGTTGATACCTTAGCTATTAGGCCAGAGTAAGAGTTAAGTCATTAACCAGTAGGCCAGAGTACGAGTCTAAGACCTTAGCTATTAGGCCAGAGTACGAGTCTAAGACCTTAACCAGTAGGCCAGAGTAAGAGTTAAGACCTTAACCATTAGGCCAGAGTAAGAGTTAAGACCTTAGCTATTAGGCCACATTACGAGTCTAAGACATTTGCTATTAGGCCAGAGTAAGAGTTAAGACCTTAGCTATTAGGCTAGAGTAAGAGTTAAGACCTTAACCAGTAGGCCAGAGTAAGAGTTAAGACCTTAACCATTAGGCCAGAGTACGAGTCTAAGACCTTAGCTATTAGGCCAGAGTAAGAGTTAAAGACCTTAACCAGTAGGCCAGAGTAAGAGTTAAGACCTTACCCATTAGGCCAGAGAACGAGTCTAAGACCTTAGCTATTAGGCCAGAGTAAGAGTTAAGACCTTAGCTATTAGGTCAGAGTAAGCGTTAAGACCTTAGCTATTATGCCAGAGTAAGAGTTAAGACCTTAACCAGTAGGCCAGAGTAACAGTTAAGACCTTAACCATTAGGCCAGAGTATGAGTCTAAGACCTTAGCTATTAGGCCAGAGTAGTAGTTAAGACCTTAACCAGTAGGCCAAAGTAAGAGTTAAGACCTTAACCAGTAGGCCAGAGTACGAGTCTAAGACCTTAGCTATTAGGCCAGAGTAAGAGTTAAGACCTTAACCATTAGGCCAGAGTACAAATCTAAGACCTTAGCTATTAGGCCAGAGTAAGAGTTAAGACCTTAACCAGTAGGCCAGAGTAAGAGTTAAGACCTTAACCATTAGGCCAGAGTACGAGTCTAAGACCTTAGCTATTAGGCCAGAGTAAGAGTTAAGACCTTAGCTATTAGGACAGAGTAAGAGTTGAGACCTTAGCTATTAGGCCAGAGTAAGAGTTAAGACCTTAACCAGTAGGCCAGAGTACGAGTCTAAGACCTTAGCTATTAGGCCAAAGTAACAGTTAAGACCTTAGCTATTAGGCCAGAGTAACAGTTAAGACCTTAACCAGTAGGCCAGATTAAGAGGTAAGACCTTAACCAATAGGCCAGAGTACGAGACTAAGACCTTAGCTATTAGGCCAGAGTACGAGTTAAGACCCTAGCTATTAGGCCAGAGTAAGAGTTAAGACCTTAACCATTAGGCCAGAGTACGAGTCTAAGACCTTAGCTATTATGCCAGAGTAAGGGTAAAGACCTTAACCAGTAGGCCAGAGTAAGAGTTAAGACCTTAACCTGTAGGCCAGAGTACAAGTCTAAGACCTTAGCTATTAGGCCAGAGAACGAATCTAAGACCTTAGCTATTAGGCAAGAGTAAGAGTTAAGACCTTAACCAGTAGGCCAGAGTACGAGTTAAGACCTTAGCTATTAGGCCAGAGTAAGAGTTAGGACCTTAGCTATTAGGCCAGAGTAAGAGTTAAGACCTTAACCATTAGGCCAGAGCATGAGTCTAAGACCTTAGCTATTAGGCCAGAGTAAAAGTTAAAACCTTACCAGTAGGCCAGAGTAAGAGTTAAGACCTCAGCTATTAGGCCAGAGTAAGAGATAAGACCTTAACCAGTAGGCCAGAGTAAGAGTTAAGACCTTAACCATTAGGCCAGAGTACGAGTCTAAGACCTTAGCTATTAGGCCAGACTAAGAGTTAAGACCTTAACCAGAAGGCCCGAGTAAGAGTTAAGACCTTAACCAGTAGGCCAGAGTAAGAGTTAAGACCTTAGCTATTAGGCTAGAGTACGAGTCTAAGACCTTAGCTATTAGGTCAGAGTAAGAGTTAAGACATTAGCTATTAGGCCCGAGTAAGAGTTAAGACCTTAGCTATTAGGCCAGAGTACGAGTCTAAGACCTTAGCTATTAGGCCAGAGTAAGAGTTAGGACCTTAACCATAAGGCCAGAGTACGAGTCTAAGACCTTAGCTATTAGGCCAGAGTACGAGTCTAAGACCTTAGCTATTAGAGCAGAGTAAGCGTTAAGACCTTAACCATTAGGCCAGAGTACGAGTTAAGACCTTAACCAGTAGGCCAGAGTACGAAGCTAAGACCTTAGCTATTAGGCCAGAGTAAGAGTTAAGACCTTACCTATTAGGCCAGAGTAAGACTTAAGACCTTAACCATTAGGCCAGAGTACGAGTCTAGGACCTTAGCTATTAGGCCAGAGTATGAGTCTAAGACCTTAGCTATTAGGCCAGAGTAAGAGTTAAGACCTTAGCTATTAGGCCAGAGTAAGAGTTAAGACCTTAACCATTAGGCCAGAGTACGAGTCTAAGACCTTAGCTATTAGGGCAGAGTAAGTGTTAAGACCTTAGCTATTAGGCCAGAGTAAGGGTTAAGACCTTAACCAGTAGGCCAGAGTAAGAGTTAAGACCTTAACCAGTAGGCCAGAGTAAGAGTTAAGACCTTAACCATTAGGCCAGAGTACGAGTCTAAAACCGTACCTATTAGGCCAGAGTACGAGTCTAAGACCTTAACCAGTAGGCCAGAGTAAGAGTTAAGACCTTAAACATTAGGCCAAAGTACGAGTCTAAGATCTTAGCTATTAGGCCAGAGTAAGAGTTAAGACCTTAGCTATTAGGCCAGATTACGAGTCTAAGACATTTGCTATTAGGCCAGAGTAAGAGTTAAGACCTTAGCTATTAGGCTAGAGTAAGAGTTAAGACCTTAACCAGTAGGCTAGAGTAAGAGTTAAGACCTTAACCATTGGGCCAGAGTACGAGTCTAAGACCTTAGCTATTAGGCCAGAGTAAGAGTTAAAGACCTTAATCAGTAGGCCAGAGTAAGAGTTAAGACCTTACCCATTAGGCCAGAGTACGAGTCTAAGACCTTAGCTATTAGGCCAGAGTAAGAGTTAAGACCTTAGCTATTAGGCCAGAGTAAGCGTTAAGACCTTAGCTATTAGGCCAGAGTAAGAGTTAAGACCTTAACCAGTAGGCCAGAGTAAGAGTTAAGACCTTAACCATTAGGCCAGAGTATGAGTCTAAGACCTTAGCTATTAGGCCAGAGTAGTAGTTAAGACCTTAACCAGTAGGCCAAAGTAAGAGTTAAGACCTTAACCAGTAGGCCAGAGTACGAGTCTAAGACCTTAGCTATTAGGCCAGAGTAAGAGTTAAGACCTTAACCATTAGGCCAGAGTACAAATCTAAGACCTTAGCTATTAGGCCAGAGTAAGAGTTAAGACCTTAACCAGTAGGCCAGAGTAAGAATTAAGACCTTAACCATTAGGCCAGAGTACGAGTCTAAGACCTTAGCTATTAGGCCAGAGTAAGAGTTAAGACCTTAGCTATTAGGCCAGAGTAACAGTTAAGACCTTAACCAGTAGGCCAGAGTAAGAGGTAAAACCTTAACCATTAGGCCAGAGTACGAGTCTAAGACCTTAGCTATTAGGCCACAGTACGAGTTAAGACCCTAGCTATTAGGCCAGAGTAAGAGTTAAGACCTTAGCTATTAGGCCAGAGTACGAGTCTAAGACCTTAGCTATTAGGCCAGAGTAAGAGTTAAGATCTTAACCAGTAGGCCAGAGTGAGAGTTAAGACCTTAGCTATTAGGCCAGAGTAAGAGTTAGGACCTTAGCTATTAGGCCAGAGTAAGAGTTAAGACCTTAAACATTAGCCCAGAGTATGAGTCTAAGACCTTAGCTATTAGGCCAGAGTAAAAGTTAAGACCTTAACCAGTAGGCCAGAGTAAGAGTTAAGACCTCAGCTATTAGGCCAGAGTAAGAGTTAAGACCTTAACCAGTAGGCCAGAGTAAGAGTTAAGACCTTAACCATTAGGCCAGAGTACGAGTCTAAGACCTTAGCTATTAGGCCAGAGTAAGAGTTAAGACCTTAACCAGAAGGCCCGAGTAAGAGTTAAGACCTTAACCTGCAGGCCAGAGTACGAGTCTAAGACCTTAGCTATTATCCCAGAGTAAGAGTTAAGACCTTAACCAGTAGGCCAGAGAACGAGTCCAAAACCTTAGCTGTTAGGCCAGAGTAAGAGTTAAGACCTTAACCATTAGGCCAGAGTAAGAGTTAAGACCTTAACCATTAGGCCAGAGTATGAGTCTAAGACCTTAGCTATTAGGCCAGATTAAGAGTTAAGACCTTAGCTATTAGGCCAGAGTAGGAGTTAAAAGCTTAACCATTAGGCCAGAGTACGAGTCTAAGACCTTAGCTATTAGGCCAGAGTACGAGTCTAAGACCTTAGCTATTAGGCCAGAGTAAGAGTTAAGACCTTAGCTATTAGGCCAGAGTAAGAGTTAAGACCTTAACCATTAGGCCAGAGTACGAGTCTAAGACCTTAGCTATTAGGGCAGAGTAAGTGTTAAGACCTTAGCTATTAGGCCAGAGTAAGGGTTAAGACCTTAACCAGTAGGCCAGAGTAAGAGTTAAGACCTTAACCATTAGGCCAGAGTACGAGTCTAAGACCTTAGCTATTAGGCCAGAGTACGAGTCTAAGACCTTAACCAGTAGGCCAGAGTAAGAGTTAAGACCTTAAACTTTAGGCCAAAGTACGAGTCTAAGATCTTAGCTATTAGGCCAGAGTAAGAGTTAAGACCTTAGCTATTAGGCCAGAGTAACAGTTAAGACCTTAACCAGTAGGCCAGAGTAAGAGGTAAGACCTTAACCATTAGGCCAGAGTACGAGTCTAAGACCTTAGCTATTAGGCCAGAGTACGAGTTAAGACCCTAGCTATTTGGCCAGAGTAAGAGTTAAGACCTTAACCATTAGGCCAGAGTACGAGTCTAAGACCTTAGCTATTATGCCAAAGTAAGCGTAAAGACCTTAACCAGTAGGCCAGAGTAAGAGTTAAGGCCTTAACCTGTAGGCCAGAGTACAAGTCTAAGACCTTAGCTATTAGGCCAGAGTACGAGTCTAAGACCTTAGCTATTAGGCCAGAGTAAGAGTTAAGACCTTAACCAGTAGGCCAGAGTAAGAGTTAAGACCTTAGCTATTAGGCCAGAGTAAGAGTTAGGACCTTAGCTATTAGGCCAGAGTAAGAGTTAAGACCTTAACCATTAGGCCAGAGTATGAGTCTAAGACCTTAGCTATTAGGCCAGAGTAAAAGTTAAGACCTGAACCAGTAGGCCAGAGTAAGAGTTAAGACCTCAGCTATTAGGCCAGAGTAAGAGTTAAGACCTTAACCAGTAGGCCAGAGTAAGAGTTAAGACCTTAACCATTAGGCCAGAGTACGAGTCTAAGACCTTAGCTATTAGGCCAGAGTAAGAGTTAAGACCTTAACCGGAAGGCCTGAATAAGAGTTAAGACCTAACCAGTAGGCCAGAGTAAGAGTTAAGACCTTAGCTATTAGGCCAGAGTACGAGTCTAAGACCTTAGCTATTAGGCCAGAGTAAGAGTTAAGACCTTAACCATCAGGCTAGAGTATGAGTCTAAGACCTTAGGTATTAGGCCAGAGTAAAAGTTAAGACCTGAACCAGTAAGCCAGAGTAAGAGTTAAGACCTCAGCTATTAGGCCAGAGTAAGAGTTAAGACCTTAACCAGTAGGCCAGAGTAAGAGTTAAGACCTTAACCATTAGGCCAGAGTACGAGTCTAAGACCTTAGCTATTAGGCCAGAGTACGAGTCTAAGACCTTAGCTATTAGAGCAGAGTAAGTGTTAAGACCTTAACCATTAGGCCAGAGTATGAGTCTAAGACCTTAGCTATTAGGCCAGAGTAAAAGTTAAGACCTGAACCAGTAGGCCAGAGTAAGAGTTAAGACCTCAGCTATTAGGCCAGAGTAAGAGTTAAGACCTTAACCAGTAGGCCAGAGTAAGAGTTAAGACCTTAACCATTAGGTCAGAGTACGAGTCTAAGACCTTAGCTATTAGGCCAGAGTAAGAGTTAAGACCTTAACCAGAAGGCCTGAGTAAGAGTTAAGACCTAACCAGTAGGCCAGAGTAAGAGTTAAGACCTTAGCTATTAGGCCAGAGTACGAGTCTAAGACCTTAGCTATTAGGCCAGAGTAAGAGTTAAGACCTTAACCATTAGGCCAGAGTACGAGTCTAATACCTTAGCTATTAGGCCAGAGTAAGAGTTAAGACCTTAACCAGAAGGCCTGAGTAAGAGTTAAGACATTAGCTATTAGGCCCGAGTAAGAGTTAAGACCTTAGCTATTAGGCCAGAGTACGAGTCTAAGACCTTAGCTATTAGGCCAGAGTAAGAGTTAAGACCTTAACCATTAGGCCAGAGTACGAGTCTAAGACCTTAGCTATTAGGCCAGAGTACGAGTCTAAGACCTTAGCTATTAGAGCAGAGTAAGCGTTAAGACCTTAACCATTAGGCCAGAGTACGAGTTAAGACCTTAACCAGTGGGCCAGAGTACGAAGCTAAGACCTTAGCTATTAGGCCAGAGTAAGAGTTAAGACCTTAGCTATTAGGCCAGAGTAAAAGTTAAGACCTTAACCATTAGGCCAGAGTACGAGTCTAAGACCTTAGCTATTAGGCCAGAGTAAGAGTTAAGACCTTAACCATTAGGCCAGAGTACGAGTCTAGGACCTTAGCTATTAGGCCAGAGTACGAGTCTAAGACCTTAGCTATTAGGCCAGAGTAAGAGTTAAGACCTTAGCTATTAGGCCAGAGTAAGAGTTAAGACCTTAACCATTAGGCCACAGTACGAGTCTAAGACCTTTGCTATTAGGCCAGAGTAAGGGTTAAGACCTTAAACAGTAGGCCAGAGTAAGAGTTAAGACCTACACCAGTAGGCCAGAGTAAGAGTTAAGACCTTAACCATTAGGCCAGAGTACGAGTCTAAGACCTTAGCTATTAGGCCAGAGTACGAGTCTAAGACCTTAACCAGTAGGCCAGAGTAAGAGTTAAGACCTTAACCATTAGGCCAAAGTACGAGTCTAAGACCTTAGCTATTAGGCCATAGTAAGAGTTAAGACCTTAACCATTAGGCCAGAGTACGAGTCTAGGACCTTAGCTATTAGGCCAGAGTACAAGTCTAAGACCTTAGCTATTAGGCCAGAGTAAGAGTTAAGACCTTAGATATTAGGCCAGAGTAAGAGTTAAGACCTTAAACATTAGGCCAGAGTATGAGTCTAAGACCTTAGCTATTAGGCCAGAGTAAGTGTTTAGACCTTAGCTATTAGGCCAGAGTAAGAGTTAAGACCTTAACCAGTAGGCCAGAGTAAAAGTTAAGACCTTAACTATTAGGCCACAGTACGAGTCTAAGACCTTAGCTATTAGGCCAGAGTAAGAGTTAAGACCTTAACCATTAGGCCAGAGTACGAGTCTAAGACCTTAGCTATTAGGCCAGAGTACGAGTCTAAGACCTTAGCTATTAGAGCAGAGTAAGCGTTAAGACCTTAACCATTAGGCCAGAGTACGAGTTAAGACCTTAACCAGTAGGCCAGAGTACGAAGCTAAGACCTTAGCTATTAGGCCCGAGTAAGAGTTAAGACCTTAGCTATTAGGCCAGAGTACGAGTCTAAGACCTTAGCTATTATTCCAGAGTAAGAGTTAAGACCTTAACCAGTAGGCCAGAGTAAGAGTTAAGACCTAAACCAGTAGGCCAGAGTAAGAGTTAAGACCTTAACCATTAGGCCAGAGTACGAGTCTAAGACCTTAGCTATTAGGCCAGAGTACGAGTCTAAGACCTTAACCATTAGGCCAGAGTAAGAGTTAAGACCTTAACCATTAGGCCGAAGTACGAGTCTAAGACCTTAGCTATTAGGCTAGAGTAAGAGTTAAGACCTTAACCATTAGGCCAGAGTACGAGTCTAAGATCTTAGGAATTAGGCCAGAGTACGAGTCTAAGATCTTAGCTATTAGAGCAGAGTAAGCGTTAAGACCTTAACCATTAGGCCAGAGTACGAGTTAAGACCTTAACCAGTAGGCCAGAGTACGAAGCTAAGACCTTAGCTATTAGGCTCGAGTAAGAGTTAAGACCTTAGCTATTAGGCCAGAGTACGAGTCTAAGACCTTAGCTATTATCCCAGAGTAAGAGTTAAGACCTTAACCAGTAGGCCAGAGTACGAGTCTTAAACCTTAGCTATTAGGCCAGAGTAAGAGTTAAGACCTTAACCAGTAGGCCAGAGTAAGAGTGAAGACCTTAACCATTAGGCCAGAGTACGAGTCTAAGACCTTAGCTATTAGGCCAGAGTAAGAGTTAAAGACCTTAACCAGTAGGCCAGAGTAAGAGTTAAGACCTTAACCATTAGGCCAGAGTACTAGTCTAAGACCTTAGCTATTAGGCCAGGGTAAGAGTTAAGACCTTAACCAGTAGGCCAGAGTAAGAGTTAAGACCTTAACCAGTAGGCCAGAGTAAGAGTTAAGACCTTAACCATTAGGCCAGAGAACGAGTCTAAGACCTTAGCTATTAGGCCAGAGTACGAGTCTAAGACCTTAGCTATTAGAGCAGAGTAAGCGTTAAGGCCTTAACCATTAGGCCAGAGTATGAGTTAAGACCTTAACCAGTAGGCCAGAGTACGAAGCTAAGACCTTAGCTATTAGGCCAGAGTAAGAGTTAAGACCTTAGCTATTAGGCCAGAGAAAGTTAAGACCTTAACCATTAGGCCAGAGTACGAGTCTAAGACCTTAGCTATTAGGCCAGAGTAAGAGTTAAGACCTTAACCATTAGGCCAGAGTACGAGTCTAGGACCTTAGCTATTAGGCCAGAGTACAAGTCTAAGACCTTAGCTATTAGGCCAGAGTAAGAGTTAAGACCTTAGATATTAGGCCAGAGTAAGAGTTAAGACCTTAAACATTAGGCCAGAGTACGAGTCTAAGACCTTAGCTATTAGGCCAGAGTAAGTGTTTAGACCTTAGCTATTAGGACAGAGTAAGAGTTAAGACCTTAACCAGTAGGCCAGAGTAAAAGTTAAGACCTTAACTATTAGGCCACAGTACGAGTCTAAGACCTTAGCTATTAGGCCAGAGTAAGAGTTAAGACCTTAACCATTAGGCCAGAGTACGAGTCTAAGACCTTAGCTATTAGGCCAGAGTACGAGTCTAAGACCTTAGCTATTAGAGCAGAGTAAGCGTTAAGACCTTAACCATTAGGCCAGAGTACGAGTTAAGACCTTAACCAGTAGGCCAGAGTACGAAGCTAAGACCTTAGCTATTAGGCCCGAGTAAGAGTTAAGACCTTAGCTATTAGGCCAGAGTACGAGTCTAAGACCTTAGCTATTATTCCATAGTAAGAGTTAAGACCTTAACCAGTAGGCCAGAGTAAGAGTTAAGACCTAAACCAGTAGGCCAGAGTAAGAGTTAAGACCTTAACCATTAGGCCAGAGTACGAGTCTAAGACCTTAGCTATTAGGCCAGAGTACGAGTCTAAGACCTTAACCATTAGGCCAGAGTAAGAGTTAAGACCTTAACCATTAGGCCGAAGTACGAGTCTAAGACCTTAGCTATTAGGCTAGAGTAAGAGTTAAGACCTTAACCATTAGGCCAGAGTACGAGTCTAAGATCTTAGGAATTAGGCCAGAGTACGAGTCTAAGATCTTAGCTATTAGAGCAGAGTAAGCGTTAAGACCTTAACCATTAGGCCAGAGTACGAGTTAAGACCTTAACCAGTAGGCCAGAGTACGAAGCTAAGACCTTAGCTATTAGGCCCGAGTAAGAGTTAAGACCTTAGCTATTAGGCCAGAGTACGAGTCTAAGACCTTAGCTATTATCCCAGAGTAAGAGTTAAGACCTTAACCAGTAGGCCAGAGTACGAGTCTTAAACCTTAGCTATTAGGCCAGAGTAAGAGTTAAGACCTTAACCAGTAGGCCAGAATAAGTGTTAAGACCTTAACCATTAGGCCAGAGTATGAGTCTAAGTCCTTAGCTATTAGGCCAGAGTAAGAGTTAAGACCTTAGCTATTAGGCCAGAGTAAGAGTTAAGACCTTAGCTATTAGGCCAGAGTAGGAGTTAAAAGCTTAACCATTAGGCCAGAGTACGAGTCTAAGACCTTAGCTATTAGGCCAGAGTACGAGTCTAAGACCTTAGCTATTAGGCCAGAGTAAGAGCTAAGACCTTAACCAGTAGGCCAGAGTAAGAGTTAAGACCTTAACCAGTAGGCCAGAGTACGAGTCTAAGACCTTAGCTATTAGTCCAGTGTAAGAGTTAAGACCTTAGCTATTAGGCCAGAGTAAAAGTTAAGACCTTAACCATTAGGCCAGAGTACGAGTCTAAGACCTTAGCTGTTAGGCCAGAGTAAGAGTTAAGACCTTAACCATTAGGCCAGAGTACGAGTCTAAGACCTTAGCTATTAGGCCAGAGTACGAGTCTAAGATCTTAGCTATTAGAGCAGAGTAAGAGTTAAGACCTTAGCTATTAGGCCAGAGTAAAAGTTAAGACCTTAACCATTAGGCCAGAGTACGAGTCTAAGACCTTAGCTATTAGGCCAGAGTAAGAGTTAAGACCTTAACCGTTAGGCCAGAGTACGAGTCTAGGACCTTAGCTATTAGGCCAGAGTACGAGTCTAAGACCTTAGCTATTAGGCCAGAGTAAGAGTTAAGACCTTAGCTATTAGGCCAGAGTAAGAGTTAAGACCTTAACCATTAGGCCAGAGTACGAGTCTAAGACCTTAGCTATTAGGCCAGAGTAAGTGTTAAGACCTTAGCTATTAGGCCAGAGTAAGAGTTAAGACCTTAACCATTAGGCCAGAGTACGAGTCTAAGACCTTAGCTATTAGGCTAGAGTAAGTGTTAAGACCTTAGCTATTAGGCCAAGGTAAGAGTTAAGACCTTAACCAGTAGGCCAGAGTAAGAGTTAAGACCTTAACCAGTAGGCCAGAGTAAGAGTTAAGACCTTAACCATTAGGCCAGAGAATGAGTCTAAGACCTTAGCTATTAGGCCAGAGTACGAGTCTAAGACCTTAGCTATTAGAGCAGAGTAAGCGTTAAGGCCTTAACCATTAGGCCAGAGTACGAGTTAAGACCTTAACCAGTAGGCCAGAGTACGAAGCTAAGACCTTAGCTATTAGGCCAGAGTACGAGTCTAAGACCTTAGCTATTAGGCCAGAGTAAGTGTTAAGACCTTAGATATTAGGCCATAGTAAGAGTTAAGACCTTAACCATTAGGCCAGAGTACAAGTCTAAGACCTTAGCTATTAGGCCAGAGTAAGTGTTAAGACCTTAGCTATTAGGCCAGAGTAAGAGTTAAGACCTTAACCAGTAGGCCAGAGTAAGAATTAAGACCTTAACCAGTAGGCCAGAGTAAGAGTTAAGACCTTAACCATTAGACCAAAGTACGAGTCTAAGATCTTAGCTATTAGGCCAGAGTAAGAGTTAAGACCTTAGCTATTAGGCCAGATTACGAGTCTAAGACCTTTGCTATTAGGCCAGAGTAAGAGTTAAGACCTTAGCTATTAGGCCAGAGTAAGAGTTAAGACCTTAACCAGTAGGCCAGAGTAAGAGTGAAGACCTTAACCATTAGGCCAGAGTACGAGTCTAAGACCTTAGCTATTAGGCCAGAGTAAGAGTTAAAGACCTTAACCAGTAGGCCAGAGTAAGAGTTAAGACCTTACCCATTAGGCCAGAGTACGAGTCTAAGACCTTAGCTATTAGGCCAGAGTACGAGTCTAGGACCTTAGCTATTAGGCCAGAGTACGAGTCTAAGACCTTAGCTATTAGGCCAGAGTAAGAGTTAAGACCTTAGCTATTAGGCCAGAGTAAGTGTTAAGACCTTAGCTATTAGGCCAGAGTAAGAGTTAAGACCTTAACCATTAGGCCAGAGTACGAGTCTAAGACCTTAGCTATTAGGCCAGAGTAAGTGTTAAGACCTTAGCTATTAGGCCAGGGTAAGAGTTAAGACCTTAACCAGTAGGCCAGAGTAAGAGTTAAGACCTTAACCAGTAGGCCAGAGTAAGAGTTAAGACCTTAACCATTAGGCCAGAGAACGAGTCTAAGACCTTAGCTATTAGGCCAGAGTACGAGTCTAAGACCTTAGCTATTAGAGCAGAGTAAGCGTTAAGGCCTTAATCATTAGGCCAGAGTACGAGTTAAGACCTTAACCAGTAGGCCAGAGTACGAAGCTAAGACCTTAGCTATTAGGCCAGAGTACGAGTCTAAGACCTTAGCTATTAGGCCAGAGTAAGTGTTAAGACCTTAGATATTAGGCCAGAGTAAGACTTAAGACCTTAACCATTAGGCCAGAGTACGAGTCTAAGACCTTAGCTATTAGGCCAGAGTAAGTGTTAAGACCTTAGCTATTAGGCCAGAGTAAGAGTTAAGACCTTAACCAGTAGGCCAGAGTAAGAATTAAGACCTTAACCAGTAGGCCAGAGTAAGAGTTAAGACCTTAACCATTAGACCAAAGTACGAGTCTAAGATCTTAGCTATTAGGCCAGAGTAAGAGTTAAGACCTTAGCTATTAGGCCAGATTACGAGTCTAAGACCTTTGCTATTAGGCCAGAGTAAGAGTTAAGACCTTAGCTATTAGGCCAGAGTAAGAGTTAAGACCTTAACCAGTAGGCCAGAGTAAGAGTGAAGACCTTAACCATTAGGCCAGAGTACGAGTCTAAGACCTTAGCTATTAGGCCAGAGTAAGAGTTAAAGACCTTAACCAGTAGGCCAGAGTAAGAGTTAAGACCTTACCCATTAGGCCAGAGTACGAGTCTAAGACCTTAGCTATTAGGCCAGAGTACGAGTCTAGGACCTTAGCTATTAGGCCAGAGTACGAGTCTAAGACCTTAGCTATTAGGCCAGAGTAAGAGTTAAGACCTTAGCTATTAGGCCAGAGTAAGAGTTAAGACCTTAACCATTAGGCCAGAGTACGAGTCTAAGACCTTAGCTATTAGGCCAGAGTAAGTGTTAAGACCTTAACCATTAGGCCAGAGTACGAGTCTAAGACCTTAGCTATTAGGCCAGAGTAAGTGTTAAGACCTTAGCTATTAGGCCAGGGTAAGAGTTAAGACCTTAACCAGTAGGCCAGAGTAAGAGTTAAGACCTTAACCAGTAGGCCAGAGTAAGAGTTAAGACCTTAACCATTAGGCCAGAGAACGAGTCTAAGACCTTAGCTATTAGGCCAGAGTACGAGTCTAAGACCTTAGCTATTAGAGCAGAGTAAGCGTTAAGGCCTTAATCATTAGGCCAGAGTACGAGTTAAGACCTTAACCAGTAGGCCAGAGTACGAAGCTAAGACCTTAGCTATTAGGCCAGAGTACGAGTCTAAGACCTTAGCTATTAGGCCAGAGTAAGTGTTAAGACCTTAGATATTAGGCCAGAGTAAGACTTAAGACCTTAACCATTAGGCCAGAGTACGAGTCTAAGACCTTAGCTATTAGGCCAGAGTAAGTGTTAAGACCTTAGCTATTAGGCCAGAGTAAGAGTTAAGACCTTAACCAGTAGGCCAGAGTAAGAATTAAGACCTTAACCAGTAGGCCAGAGTAAGAGTTAAGACCTTAACCATTAGACCAAAGTACGAGTCTAAGATCTTAGCTATTAGGCCAGAGTAAGAGTTAAGACCTTAGCTATTAGGCCAGATTACGAGTCTAAGACCTTTGCTATTAGGCCAGAGTAAGAGTTAAGACCTTAGCTATTAGGCCAGAGTAAGATTTAAGACCTTAACCAGTAGGCCAGAGTAAGAGTGAAGACCTTAACCATTAGGCCAGAGTACGAGTCTAAGACCTTAGCTATTAGGCCAGAGTAAGAGTTAAAGACCTTAACCAGTAGGCCAGAGTAAGAGTTAAGACCTTACCCATTAGGCCAGAGTACGAGTCTAAGACCTTAGCTATTAGGCCAGAGTACGAGTCTAGGACCTTAGCTATTAGGCCAGAGTACGAGTCTAAGACCTTAGCTATTAGGCCAGAGTAAGAGTTAAGACCTTAGCTATTAGGCCAGAGTAAGTGTTAAGACCTTAGCTATTAGGCCAGAGTAAGAGTTAAGACCTTAACCATTAGGCCACAGTACGAGTCTAAGACCTTTGCTATTAGGCCAGAGTAAGGGTTAAGACCTTAAACAGTAGGCCAGAGTAAGAGTTAAGACCTAAACCAGTAGGCCAGAGTAAGAGTTAAGACCTTAACCATTAGGCCAGAGTACGAGTCTAAGACCTTAGCTATTAGGCCAGAGTACGAGTCTAAGACCTTAACCAGTAGGCCAGAGTAAGAGTTAAGACCTTAACCATTAGGCCAAAGTACGAGTCTAAGACCTTAGCTATTAGGCCATAGTAAGAGTTAAGACCTTAACCATTAGGCCAGAGTACGAGTCTAGGACCTTAGCTATTAGGCCAGAGTACAAGTCTAAGACCTTAGCTATTAGGCCAGAGTAAGAGTTAAGACCTTAGATATTAGGCCAGAGTAAGAGTTAAGACCTTAAACATTAGGCCAGAGTATGAGTCTAAGACCTTAGCTATTAGGCCAGAGTAAGTGTTTAGACCTTAGCTATTAGGCCAGAGTAAGAGTTAAGACCTTAACCAGTAGGCCAGAGTAAAAGTTAAGACCTTAACTATTAGGCCACAGTACGAGTCTAAGACCTTAGCTATTAGGCCAGAGTAAGAGTTAAGACCTTAACCATTAGGCCAGAGTACGAGTCTAAGACCTTAGCTATTAGGCCAGAGTACGAGTCTAAGACCTTAGCTATTAGAGCAGAGTAAGCGTTAAGACCTTAACCATTAGGCCAGAGTACGAGTTAAGACCTTAACCAGTAGGCCAGAGTACGAAGCTAAGACCTTAGCTATTAGGCCCGAGTAAGAGTTAAGACCTTAGCTATTAGGCCAGAGTACGAGTCTAAGACCTTAGCTATTATTCCAGAGTAAGAGTTAAGACCTTAACCAGTAGGCCAGAGTAAGAGTTAAGACCTAAACCAGTAGGCCAGAGTAAGAGTTAAGACCTTAACCATTAGGCCAGAGTACGAGTCTAAGACCTTAGCTATTAGGCCAGAGTACGAGTCTAAGACCTTAACCATTAGGCCAGAGTAAGAGTTAAGACCTTAACCATTAGGCCGAAGTACGAGTCTAAGACCTTAGCTATTAGGCTAGAGTAAGAGTTAAGACCTTAACCATTAGGCCAGAGTACGAGTCTAAGATCTTAGGAATTAGGCCAGAGTACGAGTCTAAGATCTTAGCTATTAGAGCAGAGTAAGCGTTAAGACCTTAACCATTAGGCCAGAGTACGAGTTAAGACCTTAACCAGTAGGCCAGAGTACGAAGCTAAGACCTTAGCTATTAGGCCCGAGTAAGAGTTAAGACCTTAGCTATTAGGCCAGAGTACGAGTCTAAGACCTTAGCTATTATCCCAGAGTAAGAGTTAAGACCTTAACCAGTAGGCCAGAGTACGAGTCTTAAACCTTAGCTATTAGGCCAGAGTAAGAGTTAAGACCTTAACCAGTAGGCCAGAGTAAGAGTGAAGACCTTAACCATTAGGCCAGAGTACGAGTCTAAGACCTTAGCTATTAGGCCAGAGTAAGAGTTAAAGACCTTAACCAGTAGGCCAGAGTAAGAGTTAAGACCTTAACCATTAGGCCAGAGTACTAGTCTAAGACCTTAGCTATTAGGCCAGGGTAAGAGTTAAGACCTTAACCAGTAGGCCAGAGTAAGAGTTAAGACCTTAACCAGTAGGCCAGAGTAAGAGTTAAGACCTTAACCATTAGGCCAGAGAACGAGTCTAAGACCTTAGCTATTAGGCCAGAGTACGAGTCTAAGACCTTAGCTATTAGAGCAGAGTAAGCGTTAAGGCCTTAACCATTAGGCCAGAGTATGAGTTAAGACCTTAACCAGTAGGCCAGAGTACGAAGCTAAGACCTTAGCTATTAGGCCAGAGTAAGAGTTAAGACCTTAGCTATTAGGCCAGAGAAAGTTAAGACCTTAACCATTAGGCCAGAGTACGAGTCTAAGACCTTAGCTATTAGGCCAGAGTAAGAGTTAAGACCTTAACCATTAGGCCAGAGTACGAGTCTAGGACCTTAGCTATTAGGCCAGAGTACAAGTCTAAGACCTTAGCTATTAGGCCAGAGTAAGAGTTAAGACCTTAGATATTAGGCCAGAGTAAGAGTTAAGACCTTAAACATTAGGCCAGAGTACGAGTCTAAGACCTTAGCTATTAGGCCAGAGTAAGTGTTTAGACCTTAGCTATTAGGACAGAGTAAGAGTTAAGACCTTAACCAGTAGGCCAGAGTAAAAGTTAAGACCTTAACTATTAGGCCACAGTACGAGTCTAAGACCTTAGCTATTAGGCCAGAGTAAGAGTTAAGACCTTAACCATTAGGCCAGAGTACGAGTCTAAGACCTTAGCTATTAGGCCAGAGTACGAGTCTAAGACCTTAGCTATTAGAGCAGAGTAAGCGTTAAGACCTTAACCATTAGGCCAGAGTACGAGTTAAGACCTTAACCAGTAGGCCAGAGTACGAAGCTAAGACCTTAGCTATTAGGCCCGAGTAAGAGTTAAGACCTTAGCTATTAGGCCAGAGTACGAGTCTAAGACCTTAGCTATTATTCCATAGTAAGAGTTAAGACCTTAACCAGTAGGCCAGAGTAAGAGTTAAGACCTAAACCAGTAGGCCAGAGTAAGAGTTAAGACCTTAACCATTAGGCCAGAGTACGAGTCTAAGACCTTAGCTATTAGGCCAGAGTACGAGTCTAAGACCTTAACCATTAGGCCAGAGTAAGAGTTAAGACCTTAACCATTAGGCCGAAGTACGAGTCTAAGACCTTAGCTATTAGGCTAGAGTAAGAGTTAAGACCTTAACCATTAGGCCAGAGTACGAGTCTAAGATCTTAGGAATTAGGCCAGAGTACGAGTCTAAGATCTTAGCTATTAGAGCAGAGTAAGCGTTAAGACCTTAACCATTAGGCCAGAGTACGAGTTAAGACCTTAACCAGTAGGCCAGAGTACGAAGCTAAGACCTTAGCTATTAGGCCCGAGTAAGAGTTAAGACCTTAGCTATTAGGCCAGAGTACGAGTCTAAGACCTTAGCTATTATCCCAGAGTAAGAGTTAAGACCTTAACCAGTAGGCCAGAGTACGAGTCTTAAACCTTAGCTATTAGGCCAGAGTAAGAGTTAAGACCTTAACCAGTAGGCCAGAATACGTGTTAAGACCTTAACCATTAGGCCAGAGTATGAGTCTAAGTCCTTAGCTATTAGGCCAGAGTAAGAGTTAAGACCTTAGCTATTAGGCCAGAGTAAGAGTTAAGACCTTAGCTATTAGGCCAGAGTAGGAGTTAAAAGCTTAACCATTAGGCCAGAGTACGAGTCTAAGACCTTAGCTATTAGGCCAGAGTACGAGTCTAAGACCTTAGCTATTAGGCCAGAGTAAGAGCTAAGACCTTAACCAGTAGGCCAGAGTAAGAGTTAAGACCTTAACCAGTAGGCCAGAGTACGAGTCTAAGACCTTAGCTATTAGTCCAGTGTAAGAGTTAAGACCTTAGCTATTAGGCCAGAGTAAAAGTTAAGACCTTAACCATTAGGCCAGAGTACGAGTCTAAGACCTTAGCTGTTAGGCCAGAGTAAGAGTTAAGACCTTAACCATTAGGCCAGAGTACGAGTCTAAGACCTTAGCTATTAGGCCAGAGTACGAGTATAAGATCTTAGCTATTAGAGCAGAGTAAGAGTTAAGACCTTAGCTATTAGGCCAGAGTAAAAGTTAAGACCTTAACCATTAGGCCAGAGTACGAGTCTAAGACCTTAGCTATTAGGCCAGAGTAAGAGTTAAGACCTTAACCGTTAGCCCAGAGTACGAGTCTAGGACCTTAGCTATTAGGCCAGAGTACGAGTCTAAGACCTTAGCTATTAGGCCAGAGTAAGTGTTAAGACCTTAGCTATTAGGCCAGAGTAAGAGTTAAGACCTTAACCATTAGGCCAGAGTACGAGTCTAAGACCTTAGCTATTAGGCTAGAGTAAGTGTTAAGACCTTAGCTATTAGGCCAAGGTAAGAGTTAAGACCTTAACCAGTAGGCCAGAGTAAGAGTTAAGACCTTAACCAGTAGGCCAGAGTAAGAGTTAAGACCTTAACCATTAGGCCAGAGAATGAGTCTAAGACCTTAGCTATTAGGCCAGAGTACGAGTCTAAGACCTTAGCTATTAGAGCAGAGTAAGCGTTAAGGCCTTAACCATTAGGCCAGAGTACGAGTTAAGACCTTAACCAGTAGGCCAGAGTACGAAGCTAAGACCTTAGCTATTAGGCCAGAGTACGAGTCTAAGACCTTAGCTATTAGGCCAGAGTAAGTGTTAAGACCTTAGATATTAGGCCATAGTAAGAGTTAAGACCTTAACCATTAGGCCAGAGTACAAGTCTAAGACCTTAGCTATTAGGCCAGAGTAAGTGTTAAGACCTTAGCTATTAGGCCAGAGTAAGAGTTAAGACCTTAACCAGTAGGCCAGAGTAAGAATTAAGACCTTAACCAGTAGGCCAGAGTAAGAGTTAAGACCTTAACCATTAGACCAAAGTACGAGTCTAAGATCTTAGCTATTAGGCCAGAGTAAGAGTTAAGACCTTAGCTATTAGGCCAGATTACGAGTCTAAGACCTTTGCTATTAGGCCAGAGTAAGAGTTAAGACCTTAGCTATTAGGCCAGAGTAAGAGTTAAGACCTTAACCAGTAGGCCAGAGTAAGAGTGAAGACCTTAACCATTAGGCCAGAGTACGAGTCTAAGACCTTAGCTATTAGGCCAGAGTAAGAGTTAAAGACCTTAACCAGTAGGCCAGAGTAAGAGTTAAGACCTTACCCATTAGGCCAGAGTACGAGTCTAAGACCTTAGCTATTAGGCCAGAGTACGAGTCTAGGACCTTAGCTATTAGGCCAGAGTACGAGTCTAAGACCTTAGCTATTAGGCCAGAGTAAGAGTTAAGACCTTAGCTATTAGGCCAGAGTAAGTGTTAAGACCTTAGCTATTAGGCCAGAGTAAGAGTTAAGACCTTAACCATTAGGCCAGAGTACGAGTCTAAGACCTTAGCTATTAGGCCAGAGTAAGTGTTAAGACCTTAGCTATTAGGCCAGGGTAAGAGTTAAGACCTTAACCAGTAGGCCAGAGTAAGAGTTAAGACCTTAACCAGTAGGCCAGAGTAAGAGTTAAGACCTTAACCATTAGGCCAGAGAACGAGTCTAAGACCTTAGCTATTAGGCCAGAGTACGAGTCTAAGACCTTAGCTATTAGAGCAGAGTAAGCGTTAAGGCCTTAATCATTAGGCCAGAGTACGAGTTAAGACCTTAACCAGTAGGCCAGAGTACGAAGCTAAGACCTTAGCTATTAGGCCAGAGTACGAGTCTAAGACCTTAGCTATTAGGCCAGAGTAAGTGTTAAGACCTTAGATATTAGGCCAGAGTAAGACTTAAGACCTTAACCATTAGGCCAGAGTACGAGTCTAAGACCTTAGCTATTAGGCCAGAGTAAGTGTTAAGACCTTAGCTATTAGGCCAGAGTAAGAGTTAAGACCTTAACCAGTAGGCCAGAGTAAGAATTAAGACCTTAACCAGTAGGCCAGAGTAAGAGTTAAGACCTTAACCATTAGACCAAAGTACGAGTCTAAGATCTTAGCTATTAGGCCAGAGTAAGAGTTAAGACCTTAGCTATTAGGCCAGATTACGAGTCTAAGACCTTTGCTATTAGGCCAGAGTAAGAGTTAAGACCTTAGCTATTAGGCCAGAGTAAGAGTTAAGACCTTAACCAGTAGGCCAGAGTAAGAGTGAAGACCTTAACCATTAGGCCAGAGTACGAGTCTAAGACCTTAGCTATTAGGCCAGAGTAAGAGTTAAAGACCTTAACCAGTAGGCCAGAGTAAGAGTTAAGACCTTACCCATTAGGCCAGAGTACGAGTCTAAGACCTTAGCTATTAGGCCAGAGTACGAGTCTAGGACCTTAGCTATTAGGCCAGAGTACGAGTCTAAGACCTTAGCTATTAGGCCAGAGTAAGAGTTAAGACCTTAGCTATTAGGCCAGAGTAAGAGTTAAGACCTTAACCATTAGGCCAGAGTACGAGTCTAAGACCTTAGCTATTAGGCCAGAGTAAGTGTTAAGACCTTAACCATTAGGCCAGAGTACGAGTCTAAGACCTTAGCTATTAGGCCAGAGTAAGTGTTAAGACCTTAGCTATTAGGCCAGGGTAAGAGTTAAGACCTTAACCAGTAGGCCAGAGTAAGAGTTAAGACCTTAACCAGTAGGCCAGAGTAAGAGTTAAGACCTTAACCATTAGGCCAGAGAACGAGTCTAAGACCTTAGCTATTAGGCCAGAGTACGAGTCTAAGACCTTAGCTATTAGAGCAGAGTAAGCGTTAAGGCCTTAATCATTAGGCCAGAGTACGAGTTAAGACCTTAACCAGTAGGCCAGAGTACGAAGCTAAGACCTTAGCTATTAGGCCAGAGTACGAGTCTAAGACCTTAGCTATTAGGCCAGAGTAAGTGTTAAGACCTTAGATATTAGGCCAGAGTAAGACTTAAGACCTTAACCATTAGGCCAGAGTACGAGTCTAAGACCTTAGCTATTAGGCCAGAGTAAGTGTTAAGACCTTAGCTATTAGGCCAGAGTAAGAGTTAAGACCTTAACCAGTAGGCCAGAGTAAGAATTAAGACCTTAACCAGTAGGCCAGAGTAAGAGTTAAGACCTTAACCATTAGACCAAAGTACGAGTCTAAGATCTTAGCTATTAGGCCAGAGTAAGAGTTAAGACCTTAGCTATTAGGCCAGATTACGAGTCTAAGACCTTTGCTATTAGGCCAGAGTAAGAGTTAAGACCTTAGCTATTAGGCCAGAGTAAGAGTTAAGACCTTAACCAGTAGGCCAGAGTAAGAGTGAAGACCTTAACCATTAGGCCAGAGTACGAGTCTAAGACCTTAGCTATTAGGCCAGAGTAAGAGTTAAAGACCTTAACCAGTAGGCCAGAGTAAGAGTTAAGACCTTACCCATTAGGCCAGAGTACGAGTCTAAGACCTTAGCTATTAGGCCAGAGTAAGAGTTAAGACCTCAGCTATTAGGCAAGAGTAAGCGTTAAGACCTTAGCTATTAGGCCAGAGTAAGAGTTAAGACCTTAACCAGTAGGCCAGAGTAAGAGTTAAGACCTTAACCAGTAGGCCAGAGTAAGAGTTAAGACCTTAACCATTAGGCCAGAGTACAAGTCTAAGACCTTAGCTATTAGGCCAGAGTAAGAGTTAAGACCTTAACCATTAGGCCAGAGTACGAGTCTAGGACCTTAGCTATTAGGCCAGAGTACGAGTCTAAGACCTTAGCTATTAGGCCAGAATAAGAGTTAAGACCTTAGCTATTAGGCCAGAGTAAGAGTTAAGACCTTAACCATTAGGCCAGAGTACGAGTCTAAGACCTTAGCTATTAGGCCAGAGTAAGTGTTAAGACCTTAGCTATTAGGCCAGAGTAAGAGTTAAGACCTTAACCATTAGGCCAGAGTACGAGTCTAAGACCTTAGCTATTAGGCCAGAGTAAGTGTTAAGACCTTAGATATTAGGCCAGAGTAAGAGTTAAGACCTTAACCAGTAGGCCAGAGTAAGAGTTAAGACCTTAACCATTAGGCCAGAGTACGAGTCTCAGACCTTAGCTATTAGGCCAGAGTACGAGTCTAAGACCTTAGCTATTAGAGCAGAGTAAGCGTTAAGGCCTTAACCATTAGGCCAGAGTATGAGTTAAGACCTTAACCAGTAGGCCAGAGTACGAAGCTAAGACCTTAGCTATTAGGCCAGAGTAAGAGTTAAGACCTTAGCTATTAGGCCAGAGAAAAAGTTAAGACCTTAACCATTAGGCCAGAGTACGAGTCTAAGACCTTAGCTATTAGGCCAGAGTAAGAGTTAAGACCTTAACCATTAGGCCAGAGTACGAGTCTAGGACCTTAGCTATTAGGCCAGAGTACAAGTCTAAGACCTTAGCTATTAGGCCAGAGTAAGAGTTAAGACCTTAGATATTAGGCCAGAGTAAGAGTTAAGACCTTAAACATTAGGCCAGAGTACGAGTCTAAGACCTTAGCTATTAGGCCAGAGTAAGTGTTTAGACCTTAGCTATTAGGCCAGAGTAAGAGTTAAGACCTTAACCAGTAGGCCAGAGTAAAAGTTAAGACCTTAACTATTAGGCCACAGTACGAGTCTAAGACCTTAGCTATTAGGCCAGAGTAAGAGTTACGACCTTAACCATTAGGACAGAGTACGAGTCTAAGACCTTAGCTATTAGGCCAGAGTACGAGTCTAAGACCTTAGCTATTAGAGCAGAGTAAGCGTTAAGACCTTAACCATTAGGCCAGAGTACGAGTTAAGACCTTAACCAGTAGGCCAGAGTACGAAGCTAAGACCTTAGCTATTAGGCCCGAGTAAGAGTTAAGACCTTAGCTATTAGGCCAGAGTACGAGTCTAAGACCTTAGCTATTATTCCAGAGTAAGAGTTAAGACCTTAACCAGTAGGCCAGAGTAAGAGTTAAGACCTAAACCAGTAGGCCATAGTAAGAGTCAAGACCTTAACCATTAGGCCAGAGTACGAGTCTAAGACCTTAGCTATTAGGCCAGAGTACGAGTCTAAGACCTTAACCATTAGGCCAGAGTAAGAGTTAAGACCTTAACCATTAGGCCGAAGTACGAGTCTAAGACCTTAGCTATTAGGCTAGAGTAAGAGTTAAGACCTTAACCATTAGGCCAGAGTACGAGTCTAAGATCTTAGGAATTAGGCCAGAGTACGAGTCTAAGATCTTAGCTATTAGAGCAGAGTAAGCGTTAAGACCTTAACCATTAGGCCAGAGTATGAGTTAAGACCTTAACCAGTAGGCCAGAGTACGAAGCTAAGACCTTAGCTATTAGGCCCGAGTAAGAGTTAAGACCTTAGCTATTAGGCCAGAGTACGAGTCTAAGACCTTAGCTATTATCCCAGAGTAAGAGTTAAGACCTTAACCAGTAGGCCAGAGTACGAGTCTTAAACCTTAGCTATTAGGCCAGAGTAAGAGTTAAGACCTTAACCAGTAGGCCAGAATAAGTGTTAAGACCTTAACCATTAGGCCAGAGTATGAGTCTAAGACCTTAGCTATTAGGCCAGAGTAAGAGTTAAGACCTTAGCTATTAGGCCAGAGTAAGAGTTAAGACCTTAGCTATTAGGCCAGAGTAGGAGTTAAAAGCTTAACCATTAGGCCAGAGTACGAGTCTAAGACCTTAGCTATTAGGCCAGAGTACGAGTCTAAGACCTTAGCTATTAGGCCAGAGTAAGAGTTAAGACCTTAACCAGTAGGCCAGAGTAAGAGTTAAGACCTTAACCAGTAGGCCAGAGTACGAGTCTAAGACCTTAGCTATTAGTCCAGTGTAAGAGTTAAGACCTTAGCTATTAGGCCAGAGTAAAAGTTAAGACCTTAACCATTAGGCCAGAGTACGAGTCTAAGACCTTAGCTGTTAGGCCAGAGGAAGAGTTAAGACCTTAACCATTAGGCCAGAGTACGAGTCTAAGACCTTAGCTATTAGGCCAGAGTACGAGTCTAAGACCTTAGCTATTAGAGCAGAGTAAGAGTTAAGACCTTAGCTATTAGGCCAGAGTAAAAGTTAAGACCTTAACCATTAGGCCAGAGTACGAGTCTAAGACCTTAGCTATTAGGCCAGAGTAAGAGTTAAGACCTTAACCATTAGGCCAGAGTACGAGTCTAGGACCTTAGCTATTAGGCCAGAGTACGAGTCTAAGACCTTAGCTATTAGGCCAGAGTAAGAGTTAAGACCTTAGCTATTAGGCCAGAGTAAGAGTTAAGACCTTAACCATTAGGCCAGAGTACGAGTCTAAGACCTTAGCTATTAGGCCAGAGTAAGTGTTAAGACCTTAGCTATTAGGCCAGAGTAAGAGTTAAGACCTTAACCATTAGGCCAGAGTACGAGTCTAAGACCTTAGCTATTAGGCCAGAGTAAGTGTTAAGACCTTAGCTATTAGGCCAGGGTAAGAGTTAAGACCTTAACCAGTAGGCCAGAGTAAGAGTTAAGACCTTAACCAGTAGGCCAGAGTAAGAGTTAAGACCTTAACCATTAGGCCAGAGAACGAGTCTAAGACCTTAGCTATTAGGCCAGAGTACGAGTCTAAGACCTTAGGTATTAGAGCAGAGTAAGCGTTAAGGCCTTAACCTTTAGGCCAGAGTACGAGTTAAGACCTTAACCAGTAGGCCAGAGTACGAAGCTAAGACCTTAGCTATTAGGCCAGAGTACGAGTCTAAGACCTTAGCTATTAGGCCAGAGTAAGTGTTAAGACCTTAGATATTAGGCCAGAGTAAGAGTTAAGACCTTAACCATTAGGCCAGAGTACGAGTCTAAGACCTTAGCTATTAGGCCAGAGTAAGTGTTAAGACTTTAGCTATTAGGCCAGAGTAAGAGTTAAGACCTTAACCAGTAGGCCAGAGTAAGAATTAAGACCTTAACCAGTAGGCCAGAGTAAGAGTTAAGACCTTAACCATTAGACCAAAGTACGAGTCTAAGATCTTAGCTATTAGGCCAGAGTAAGAGTTAAGACCTTAGCTATTAGGCCAGATTACGAGTCTAAGACCTTTGCTATTAGGCCAGAGTAAGAGTTAAGACCTTAGCTATTAGGCCAGAGTAAGAGTTAAGACCTTAACCAGTAGGCCAGAGTAAGAGTGAAGACCTTAACCATTAGGCCAGAGTACGAGTCTAAGACCTTAGCTATTAGGCCCGAGTAAGAGTTAAAGACCTTAACCAGTAGGCCAGAGTAAGAGTTAAGACCTTACCCATTAGGCCAGAGTACGAGTCTAAGACCTTAGCTATTAGGCCAGAGTAAGAGTTAAGACCTTAGCTATTAGGCAAGAGTAAGCGTTAAGACCTTAGCTATTAGGCCAGAGTAAGAGTTAAGACCTTAACCAGTAGGCCAGAGTAAGAGTTAAGACCTTAACCAGTAGGCTAGAGTAAGAGTTAAGACCTTAACCATTAGGCCAGAGTACAAGTCTAAGACCTTAGCTATTAGGCCAGAGTAAGAGTTAAGACCTTAACCATTAGGCCAGAGTACGAGTCTAGGACCTTAGCTATTAGGCCAGAGTACGAGTCTAAGACCTTAGCTATTAGGCCAGAATAAGAGTTAAGACCTTAGCTATTAGGCCAGAGTAAGAGTTAAGACCTTAACCATTAGGCCAGAGTACGAGTCTAAGACCTTAGCTATTAGGCCAGAGTAAGTGTTAAGACCTTAGCTATTAGGCCAGAGTAAGAGTTAAGACCTTAACCATTAGGCCAGAGTACGAGTCTAAGACCTTAGCTATTAGGCCAGAGTAAGTGTTAAGACCTTAGATATTAGGCCAGAGTAAGAGTTAAGACCTTAACCAGTAGGCCAGAGTAAGAGTTAAGACCTTAACCATTAGGCCAGAGTACGAGTCTGAGACCTTAGCTATTAGGCCAGAGTACGAGTCTAAGACCTTAGCTATTAGAGCAGAGTAAGCGTTAAGGCCTTAACCATTACGCCAGAGTATGAGTTAAGACCTTAACCAGTAGGCCAGAGTACGAAGCTAAGACCTTAGCTATTAGGCCAGAGTAAGAGTTAAGACCTTAGCTATTAGGCCAGAGAAAAAGTTAAGACCTTAACCATTAGGCCAGAGTACGAGTCTAAGACCTTAGCTATTAGGCCAGAGTAAGAGTTAAGACCTTAACCATTAGGCCAGAGTACGAGTCTAGGACCTTAGCTATTAGGCCAGAGTACAAGTCTAAGACCTTAGCTATTAGGCCAGAGTAAGAGTTAAGACCTTAGATATTAGGCCAGAGTAAGAGTTAAAACCTTAAACATTAGGCCAGAGTACGAGTCTAAGACCTTAGCTATTAGGCCAGAGTAAGTGTTTAGACCTTAGCTATTAGGCCAGAGTAAGAGTTAAGACCTTAACCAGTAGGCCAGAGTAAAAGTTAAGACCTTAACTATTAGGCCACAGTACGAGTCTAAGACCTTAGCTATTAGGCCAGAGTAAGAGTTAAGACCTTAACCATTAGGCCAGAGTACGAGTCTAAGACCTTAGCTATTCGGCCAGAGTACGAGTCTAAGACCTTAGCTATTAGAGCAGAGTAAGCGTTAAGACCTTAACCATTAGGCCAGAGTACGAGTTAAGACCTTAACCAGTAGGCCAGAGTACGAAGCTAAGACCTTAGCTATTAGGCCCGAGTAAGAGTTAAGACCTTAGCTATTAGGCCAGAGTACGAGTCTAAGACCTTAGCTATTATCCCAGAGTAAGAGTTAAGACCTTAACCAGTAGGCCAGAGTAAGAGTTAAGACCTAAACCAGTAGGCCAGAGTAAGAGTTAAGACCTTAACCATTAGGCCAGAGTACGAGTCTAAGACCTTAGCTATTAGGCCAGAGTACGAGTCTAAGACCTTAACCATTAGGCCAGCGTAAGAGTTAAGACCTTAACCATTAGGCCAAAGTACGAGTCTAAGATCTTAGCTATTAGGCCAGAGTAAGAGTTAAGACCTTAGCTATTAGGCCAGATTACGAGTCTAAGACATTTGCTATTAGGCCAGAGTAAGAGTTAAGACCTTAGCTATTAGGCTAGAGTAAGAGTTAAGACCTTAACCAGTAGGCCAGAGTAAGAGTTAAGACCTTAACCATTAGGCCAGAGTATGAGTCTAAGACCTTAGCTATTAGGCCAGAATAGTAGTTAAGACCTTAACCAGTAGGCCAAAGTAAGAGTTAAGACCTTAACCAGTAGGCCAGAGTACGAGTCTAAGACCTTAGCTATTAGGCCAGAGTAAGAGTTTAGACCTTAACCATTAGGCCAGAGTAAGAGTTAAGACCTTAACCATTAGGCCAGAGTACGAGTCTAAGACCTTAGCTATTAGGCCAGAGTAAGTGTTAAGACCTTAGATATTAGGCCAGAGTAAGAGTTAAGACCTTAACCATTAGGCCAGAGTACGAGTCTAAGACCTTAGCTATTAGGCCAGAGTAAGTGTTAAGACCTTAGATATTAGGCCAGAGTAAGAGTTAAGACCTTAACCAGTAGGCCAGAGTAAGAGTTAAGACCTTAACCATTAGGCCAGAGTACGAGTCTCAGACCTTAGCTATTAGGCCAGAGTACGAGTCTAAGACCTTAGCTATTAGAGCAGAGTAAGCGTTAAGGCCTTAACCATTAGGCCAGAGTATGAGTTAAGACCTTAACCAGTAGGCCAGAGTACGAAGCTAAGACCTTAGCTATTAGGCCAGAGTAAGAGTTAAGACCTTAGCTATTAGGCCAGAGAAAAAGTTAAGACCTTAACCATTAGGCCAGAGTACGAGTCTAAGACCTTAGCTATTAGGCCAGAGTAAGAGTTAAGACCTTAACCATTAGGCCAGAGTACGAGTCTAGGACCTTAGCTATTAGGCCAGAGTACAAGTCTAAGACCTTAGCTATTAGGCCAGAGTAAGAGTTAAGACCTTAGATATTAGGCCAGAGTAAGAGTTAAGACCTTAAACATTAGGCCAGAGTACGAGTCTAAGACCTTAGCTATTAGGCCAGAGTAAGTGTTTAGACCTTAGCTATTAGGCCAGAGTAAGAGTTAAGACCTTAACCAGTAGGCCAGAGTAAAAGTTAAGACCTTAACTATTAGGCCACAGTACGAGTCTAAGACCTTAGCTATTAGGCCAGAGTAAGAGTTACGACCTTAACCATTAGGCCAGAGTACGAGTCTAAGACCTTAGCTATTAGGCCAGAGTACGAGTCTAAGACCTTAGCTATTAGAGCAGAGTAAGCGTTAAGACCTTAACCATTAGGCCAGAGTACGAGTTAAGACCTTAACCAGTAGGCCAGAGTACGAAGCTAAGACCTTAGCTATTAGGCCCGAGTAAGAGTTAAGACCTTAGCTATTAGGCCAGAGTACGAGTCTAAGACCTTAGCTATTATTCCAGAGTAAGAGTTAAGACCTTAACCAGTAGGCCAGAGTAAGAGTTAAGACCTAAACCAGTAGGCCATAGTAAGAGTCAAGACCTTAACCATTAGGCCAGAGTACGAGTCTAAGACCTTAGCTATTAGGCCAGAGTACGAGTCTAAGACCTTAACCATTAGGCCAGAGTAAGAGTTAAGACCTTAACCATTAGGCCGAAGTACGAGTCTAAGACCTTAGCTTTTAGGCTAGAGTAAGAGTTAAGACCTTAACCATTAGGCCAGAGTACGAGTCTAAGATCTTAGGAATTAGGCCAGAGTACGAGTCTAAGATCTTAGCTATTAGAGCAGAGTAAGCGTTAAGACCTTAACCATTAGGCCAGAGTATGAGTTAAGACCTTAACCAGTAGGCCAGAGTACGAAGCTAAGACCTTAGCTATTAGGCCCGAGTAAGAGTTAAGACCTTAGCTATTAGGCCAGAGTACGAGTCTAAGACCTTAGCTATTATCCCAGAGTAAGAGTTAAGACCTTAACCAGTAGGCCAGAGTACGAGTCTTAAACCTTAGCTATTAGGCCAGAGTAAGAGTTAAGACCTTAACCAGTAGGCCAGAATAAGTGTTAAGACCTTAACCATTAGGCCAGAGTATGAGTCTAAGACCTTAGCTATTAGGCCAGAGTAAGAGTTAAGACCTTAGCTATTAGGCCAGAGTAAGTGTTAGGACCTTAGCTATTAGGCCAGAGTAGGAGTTAAAAGCTTAACCATTAGGCCAGAGTACGAGTCTAAGACCTTAGCTATTAGGCCAGAGTACGAGTCTAAGACCTTAGCTATTAGGCCAGAGTAAGAGTTAAGACCTTAACCAGTAGGCCAGAGTAAGAGTTAAGACCTTAACCAGTAGGCCAGAGTACGAGTCTAAGACCTTAGCTATTAGTCCAGTGTAAGAGTTAAGACCTTAGCTATTAGGCCAGAGTAAAAGTTAAGACCTTAACCATTAGGCCAGAGTACGAGTCTAAGACCTTAGCTGTTAGGCCAGAGGAAGAGTTAAGACCTTAACCATTAGGCCAGAGTACGAGTCTAAGACCTTAGCTATTAGGCCAGAGTACGAGTCTAAGACCTTAGCTATTAGAGCAGAGTAAGAGTTAAGACCTTAGCTATTAGGCCAGAGTAAAAGTTAAGACCTTAACCATTAGGCCAGAGTACGAGTCTAAGACCTTAGCTATTAGGCCAGAGTAAGAGTTAAGACCTTAACCATTAGGCCAGAGTACGAGTCTAGGACCTTAGCTATTAGGCCAGAGTACGAGTCTAAGACCTTAGCTATTAGGCCAGAGTAAGAGTTAAGACCTTAGCTATTAGGCCAGAGTAAGAGTTAAGACCTTAACCATTAGGCCAGAGTACGAGTCTAAGACCTTAGCTATTAGGCCAGAGTAAGTGTTAAGACCTTAGCTATTAGGCCAGAGTAAGAGTTAAGACCTTAACCATTAGGCCAGAGTACGAGTCTAAGACCTTAGCTATTAGGCCAGAGTAAGTGTTAAGACCTTAGCTATTAGGCCAGGGTAAGAGTTAAGACCTTAACCAGTAGGCCAGAGTAAGAGTTAAGACCTTAACCAGTAGGCCAGAGTAAGAGTTAAGACCTTAACCATTAGGCCAGAGAACGAGTCTAAGACCTTAGCTATTAGGCCAGAGTACGAGTCTAAGACCTTAGGTATTAGAGCAGAGTAAGCGTTAAGGCCTTAACCTTTAGGCCAGAGTACGAGTTAAGACCTTAACCAGTAGGCCAGAGTACGAAGCTAAGACCTTAGCTATTAGGCCAGAGTACGAGTCTAAGACCTTAGCTATTAGGCCAGAGTAAGTGTTAAGACCTTAGATATTAGGCCAGAGTAAGAGTTAAGACCTTAACCATTAGGCCAGAGTACGAGTCTAAGACCTTAGCTATTAGGCCAGAGTAAGTGTTAAGACTTTAGCTATTAGGCCAGAGTAAGAGTTAAGACCTTAACCAGTAGGCCAGAGTAAGAATTAAGACCTTAACCAGTAGGCCAGAGTAAGAGTTAAGACCTTAACCATTAGACCAAAGTACGAGTCTAAGATCTTAGCTATTAGGCCAGAGTAAGAGTTAAGACCTTAGCTATTAGGCCAGATTACGAGTCTAAGACCTTTGCTATTAGGCCAGAGTAAGAGTTAAGACCTTAGCTATTAGGCCAGAGTAAGAGTTAAGACCTTAACCAGTAGGCCAGAGTAAGAGTGAAGACCTTAACCATTAGGCCAGAGTACGAGTCTAAGACCTTAGCTATTAGGCCCGAGTAAGAGTTAAAGACCTTAACCAGTAGGCCAGAGTAAGAGTTAAGACCTTACCCATTAGGCCAGAGTACGAGTCTAAGACCTTAGCTATTAGGCCAGAGTAAGAGTTAAGACCTTAGCTATTAGGCAAGAGTAAGCGTTAAGACCTTAGCTATTAGGCCAGAGTAAGAGTTAAGACCTTAACCAGTAGGCCAGAGTAAGAGTTAAGACCTTAACCAGTAGGCTAGAGTAAGAGTTAAGACCTTAACCATTAGGCCAGAGTACAAGTCTAAGACCTTAGCTATTAGGCCAGAGTAAGAGTTAAGACCTTAACCATTAGGCCAGAGTACGAGTCTAGGACCTTAGCTATTAGGCCAGAGTACGAGTCTAAGACCTTAGCTATTAGGCCAGAATAAGAGTTAAGACCTTAGCTATTAGGCCAGAGTAAGAGTTAAGACCTTAACCATTAGGCCAGAGTACGAGTCTAAGACCTTAGCTATTAGGCCAGAGTAAGTGTTAAGACCTTAGCTATTAGGCCAGAGTAAGAGTTAAGACCTTAACCATTAGGCCAGAGTACGAGTCTAAGACCTTAGCTATTAGGCCAGAGTAAGTGTTAAGACCTTAGATATTAGGCCAGAGTAAGAGTTAAGACCTTAACCAGTAGGCCAGAGTAAGAGTTAAGACCTTAACCATTAGGCCAGAGTACGAGTCTGAGACCTTAGCTATTAGGCCAGAGTACGAGTCTAAGACCTTAGCTATTAGAGCAGAGTAAGCGTTAAGGCCTTAACCATTAGGCCAGAGTATGAGTTAAGACCTTAACCAGTAGGCCAGAGTACGAAGCTAAGACCTTAGCTATTAGGCCAGAGTAAGAGTTAAGACCTTAGCTATTAGGCCAGAGAAAAAGTTAAGACCTTAACCATTAGGCCAGAGTACGAGTCTAAGACCTTAGCTATTAGGCCAGAGTAAGAGTTAAGACCTTAACCATTAGGCCAGAGTACGAGTCTAGGACCTTAGCTATTAGGCCAGAGTACAAGTCTAAGACCTTAGCTATTAGGCCAGAGTAAGAGTTAAGACCTTAGATATTAGGCCAGAGTAAGAGTTAAAACCTTAAACATTAGGCCAGAGTACGAGTCTAAGACCTTAGCTATTAGGCCAGAGTAAGTGTTTAGACCTTAGCTATTAGGCCAGAGTAAGAGTTAAGACCTTAACCAGTAGGCCAGAGTAAAAGTTAAGACCTTAACTATTAGGCCACAGTACGAGTCTAAGACCTTAGCTATTAGGCCAGAGTAAGAGTTAAGACCTTAACCATTAGGCCAGAGTACGAGTCTAAGACCTTAGCTATTCGGCCAGAGTACGAGTCTAAGACCTTAGCTATTAGAGCAGAGTAAGCGTTAAGACCTTAACCATTAGGCCAGAGTACGAGTTAAGACCTTAACCAGTAGGCCAGAGTACGAAGCTAAGACCTTAGCTATTAGGCCCGAGTAAGAGTTAAGACCTTAGCTATTAGGCCAGAGTACGAGTCTAAGACCTTAGCTATTATCCCAGAGTAAGAGTTAAGACCTTAACCAGTAGGCCAGAGTAAGAGTTAAGACCTAAACCAGTAGGCCAGAGTAAGAGTTAAGACCTTAACCATTAGGCCAGAGTACGAGTCTAAGACCTTAGCTATTAGGCCAGAGTACGAGTCTAAGACCTTAACCATTAGGCCAGCGTAAGAGTTAAGACCTTAACCATTAGGCCAAAGTACGAGTCTAAGATCTTAGCTATTAGGCCAGAGTAAGAGTTAAGACCTTAGCTATTAGGCCAGATTACGAGTCTAAGACATTTGCTATTAGGCCAGAGTAAGAGTTAAGACCTTAGCTATTAGGCTAGAGTAAGAGTTAAGACCTTAACCAGTAGGCCAGAGTAAGAGTTAAGACCTTAACCATTAGGCCAGAGTATGAGTCTAAGACCTTAGCTATTAGGCCAGAATAGTAGTTAAGACCTTAACCAGTAGGCCAAAGTAAGAGTTAAGACCTTAACCAGTAGGCCAGAGTACGAGTCTAAGACCTTAGCTATTAGGCCAGAGTAAGAGTTTAGACCTTAACCATTAGGCCAGAGTACAAATCTAAGACCTTAGCTATTAGGCCAGAGTAAGAGTTAAGACCTTAACCAGTAGGCCAGAGTAAGAGTTAAGACCTTAATCATTAGGCCAGAGTACAAGTCTAAGACCTTACCTATTAGGCCAGAATACGAGTCTAATACCTTAGCTATTAGGACAGAGTAAGAGTTAAGACCTTAACCAGTAGGCCAGAGTAAGAGTTAAGACCTTAACCATTAGGCCAGAGTATGAGTCTAAGACCTTAGCTATTAGGCCAGAGTAAGAGTTAAGACCTTAGCTATTAGGCCAGAGTAGGAGTTAAAAGCTTAACCATTAGGCCAGAGTACGAGTCTAAGACCTTAGCTATTAGGCCAGAGTACGAGTCTAAGACCTTAGCTATTAGGCCAGAGTAAGAGTTAAGACCTTAACCAGTAGGCCAGAGTAAGAGTTAAGACCTTAACCAGTAGGCCAGGGTACGAGACTAAGACCTTAGCTATTAGGCCAGAGTAAGAGTTAAAACCTTAGCTATTAGGCCAGAGTAAAAGTTAAGACCTTAACCATTAGGCCACAGTACGAGTCTAAGACCTTAGCTATTAGGCTAGAGTAAGAGTTAAGACCTTAACCATTAGGCCAGAGTACGAGTCTAAGATCTTAGGAATTAGGCCAGAGTACGAGTCTAAGATCTTAGCTATTAGAGCAGAGTAAGCATTAAGACCTTAACCATTAGGCCAGAGTACGAGTTAAGACCTTAACCAGTAGGCCAGAGTACGAAGCTAAGACCTTAGCTATTAGGCCCGAGTAAGAGTTAAGATCTTAGCTATTAGGCCAGAGTACGAGTCTAAGACCTTAGCTATTATCCCAGAGTAAGAGTTAAGACCTTAACCAGTAGGCCAGAGTACGAGTCTAAAACCTTAGCTATTAGGCCAGAGTAAGAGTTAAGACCTTAACCAGTAGGCCAGAGTAAGAGTTAAGACCTTAACCATTAGGCCAGAGTATGAGTCTAAGACCTTAGCTATTAGGCCAGAGAAAGAGTTAAGACCTTAGCTATTAGGCCAGAGTAAGAGTTAAGACCTTAGCTATTAGGCCAGAGTAGTAGTTAAAAGCTTAACCATTAGGCCAGAGTACGAGTCTAAGACCTTAGCTATTAGGCCAGAGTACGAGTCTAAGACCTTAGCTATTAGGTCAGAGTACGAGTCTAAGACCTTAGCTATTAGGCCAGAGTACGAGTCTAAGACCTTAGCTATTAGGCCAGATTACGAGTCTAAGACCTTTGCTATTAGGCCAGAGTAAGAGTTAAGACCTTAGCTATTAGGCCAGAGTAAGAGTTAAGACCTTAACCAGTAGGCCAGAGTAAGAGTGAAGACCTTAACCATTAGGCCAGAGTACGAGTCTAAGACCTTAGCTATAAGGCCAGAGTAAGAGTTAAAGACCTTAACCAGTAGGCCAGAGTAAGAGTTAAGACCTTACCCATTAGGCCAGAGTACGAGTCTAAGACCTTAGCTATTAGGCCAGAGTAAGAGTTAAGACCTTAGCTATTAGGCAAGAGTAAGCGTTAAGACCTTAGCTATTAGGCCAGAGTAAGAGTTAAGACCTTAACCAGTAGGCCAGAGTAAGAGTTAAGACCTTAACCAGTAGGCCAGAGTAAGAGTTAAGACCTTAACCATTAGGCCAGAGTACAAGTCTAAGACCTTAGCTATTAGGCCAGAGTAAGAGTTAAGACCTTAACCATTAGGCCAGAGTACGAGTCTAGGACCTTAGCTATTAGGCCAGAGTACGAGTCTAAGACCTTAGCTATTAGGCCAGAATAAGAGTTAAGACCTTAGCTATTAGGCCAGAGTAAGAGTTAAGACCTTAACCATTAGGCCAGAGTACGAGTCTAAGACCTTAGCTATTAGGCCAGAGTAAGTGTTAAGACCTTAGCTATTAGGCCAGAGTAAGAGTTAAGACCTTAACCATTAGGCCAGAGTACGAGTCTAAGACCTTAGCTATTAGGCCAGAGTAAGTGTTAAGACCTTAGATATTAGGCCAGAGTAAGAGTTAAGACCTTAACCAGTAGGCCAGAGTAAGAGTTAAGACCTTAACCATTAGGCCAGAGTACGAGTCTGAGACCTTAGCTATTAGGCCAGAGTACGAGTCTAAGACCTTAGCTATTAGTGCAGAGTAAGCGTTAAGGCCTTAACCATTAGGCCAGAGTATGAGTTAAGACCTTAACCAGTAGGCCAGAGTACGAAGCTAAGACCTTAGCTATTAGGCCAGAGTAAGAGTTAAGACCTTAGCTATTAGGCCAGAGAAAAAGTTAAGACCTTAACCATTAGGCCAGAGTACGAGTCTAAGACCTTAGCTATTAGGCCAGAGTAAGAGTTAAGACCTTAACCATTAGGCCAGAGTACGAGTCTAGGACCTTAGCTATTAGGCCAGAGTACAAGTCTAAGACCTTAGCTATTAGGCCAGAGTAAGAGTTAAGACCTTAGATATTAGGCCAGAGTAAGAGTTAAGACCTTAAACATTAGGCCAGAGTACGAGTCTAAGACCTTAGCTATTAGGCCAGAGTAAGTGTTTAGACCTTAGCTATTAGGCCAGAGTAAGAGTTAAGACCTTAACCAGTAGGCCAGAGTAAAAGTTAAGACCTTAACTATTAGGCCACAGTACGAGTCTAAGACCTTAGCTATTAGGCCAGAGTAAGAGTTAAGACCTTAACCATTAGGCCAGAGTACGAGTCTAAGACCTTAGCTATTAGGCCAGAGTACGAGTCTAAGACCTTAGCTATTAGAGCAGAGTAAGCGTTAAGACCTTAACCATTAGGCCAGAGTACGAGTTAAGACCTTAACCAGTAGGCCAGAGTACGAAGCTAAGACCTTAGCTATTAGGCCCGAGTAAGAGTTAAGACCTTAGCTATTAGGCCAGAGTACGAGTCTAAGACCTTAGCTATTATCCCAGAGTAAGAGTTAAGACCTTAACCAGTAGGCCAGAGTAAGAGTTAAGACCTAAACCAGTAGGCCAGAGTAAGAGTTAAGACCTTAACCATTAGGCCAGAGTACGAGTTTAAGACCTTAGCTATTAGGCCAGAGTACGAGTCTAAGACCTTAACCATTAGGCCAGCGTAAGAGTTAAGACCTTAACCATTAGGCCAAAGTACGAGTCTAAGATCTTAGCTATTAGGCCAGAGTAAGAGTTAAGACCTTAGCTATTAGGCCAGATTACGAGTCTAAGACATTTGCTATTAGGCCAGAGTAAGAGTTAAGACCTTAGCTATTAGGCTAGAGTAAGAGTTAAGACCTTAACCAGTAGGCCAGAGTAAGAGTTAAGACCTTAACCATTAGGCCAGAGTATGAGTCTAAGACCTTAGCTATTAGGCCAGAGTAGTAGTTAAGACCTTAACCAGTAGGCCAAAGTAAGAGTTAAGACCTTAACCAGTAGGCCAGAGTACGAGTCTAAGACCTTAGCTATTAGGCCAGAGTAAGAGTTTAGACCTTAACCATTAGGCCAGAGTACAAATCTAAGACCTTAGCTATTAGGCCAGAGTAAGAGTTAAGACCTTAACCATTAGGCCAGAGTACAAGTCTAAGACCTTACCTATTAGGCCAGAATACGAGTCTAATACCTTAGCTATTAGGACAGAGTAAGAGTTAAGACCTTAACCAGTAGGCCAGAGTAAGAGTTAAGACCTTAACCATTAGGCCAGAGTATGAGTCTAAGACCTTAGCTATTAGGCCAGAGTAAGAGTTAAGACCTTAGCTATTAGGCCAGAGTAGGAGTTAAAAGCTTAACCATTAGGCCAGAGTACGAGTCTAAGACCTTAGCTATTAGGCCAGAGTACGAGTCTAAGACCTTAGCTATTAGGCCAGAGTAAGAGTTAAGACCTTAACCAGTAGGCCAGAGTAAGAGTTAAGACCTTAACCAGTAGGCCAGGGTACGAGGCTAAGACCTTAGCTATTAGGCCAGAGTAAGAGTTAAAACCTTAGCTATTAGGCCAGAGTAAAAGTTAAGACCTTAACCATTAGGCCACAGTACGAGTCTAAGACCTTAGCTATTAGGCTAGAGTAAGAGTTAAGACCTTAACCATTATGCCAGAGTACGAGTCTAAGATCTTAGGAATTAGGCCAGAGTACGAGTCTAAGATCTTAGCTATTAGAGCAGAGTAAGCATTAAGACCTTAACCATTAGGCCAGAGTACGAGTTAAGACCTTAACCAGTAGGCCAGAGTACGAAGCTAAGACCTTAGCTATTAGGCCCGAGTAAGAGTTAAGATCTTAGCTATTAGGCCAGAGTACGAGTCTAAGACCTTAGCTATTATCCCAGAGTAAGAGTTAAGACCTTAACCAGTAGGCCAGAGTACGAGTCTAAAACCTTAGCTATTAGGCCAGAGTAAGAGTTAAGACCTTAACCAGTAGGCCAGAGTAAGAGTTAAGACCTTAACCATTAGGCCAGAGTATGAGTCTAAGACCTTAGCTATTAGGCCAGAGAAAGAGTTAAGACCTTAGCTATTAGGCCAGAGTACGAGTCTAAGACCTTAGCTATTAGGTCAGAGTACGAGTCTAAGACCTTAGCTATTAGGCCAGAGTACGAGTCTAAGACCTTAGCTATTAGGCCAGAGTAAGAGTTAAGACCTTAACCAGTAGGCCAGAGTAGGAGTTAAGACCTTAACCAGTAGGCCAGAGTACAAGGCTAAGACCTTAGCTATTAGGCCAGAGTAAGAGTTAAAACCTTAGCTATTAGGCCAAAGTAAAAGTTAAGACCTTAACCATTAGGCCAGAGTACGAGTCTAAGACCTTAGCTATTAGGCCAGAGTACGAGTCTAAGACCTTAGCTATTAGTCCAGTGTAAGAGTTAAGACCTTAGCTATTAGGCCAGAGTAAAAGTTAAGACCTTAACCATTAGGCCAGAGTACGAGTCTAATACCTTAGCTATTAGGCCAGAGTAGGAGTTAAGACCTTAACCATTAGGCCAGAGTACGAGTCTAAGACCTTAGCTATTAGGCCAGAGTACGAGTCTAAGACCTTAGCTATTAGGCTAGAGTAAGAGTTAAGACCTTAACCAGTACACCAGAGTAAGAGTTAAGACCTTAACCAGTAGGCCAGAGTACAAGGCTAAGACCTTAGCTATTAGGCCAGAGTAAGAGTTAAAACCTTAGCTATTAGGCCAAAGTAAAAGTTAAGACCTTAACCATTAGGCCACAGTACGAGTCTAAGACCTTAGCTATTAGGCCAGAGTAAGAGTTAAGACCTTAACCATTAGGCCAGAGTACGAGTCTAAGACCTTAGCTATTAGGCCAGAGTACGAGTCTAAGACCTTAGCTATTAGAGCAGAGTAAGCGTTAAGACCTTAACCATTAGGCCAGAGTACGAGTTAAGACCTTAACCAGTAGGCCAGATTACGAAGCTAAGACCTTAGCTATTAGGCCAGAGTAAGAGTTAAGACCTTAGCTATTAGGCCAGAGTAAAAGTTAAGACCTTAACCATTAGGCCAGAGTACAAGTCTAAGACCTTAGCTATTAGGCCAGAGTAAGAGTTAAGACCTGAACCATTAGGCCAGAGTACGAGTCTAGGACCTTAGCTATTAGGCCAGAGTACGAGTCTAAGACCTTAGCTATTAGGCAAGAGTAAGAGTTAAGACCTTAACCATTAGGCCAGAGTACGAGTCTAAGACCTTAGCTATTAGGCCAGAGTAAGTGTTAAGACCTTAGCTATTAGGCCAGAGTAAGAGTTAAGACCTTAACCATTAGGCCAGAGTACGAGTCTAAGACCTTAGCTATTAGGCCAGAGTAAGTGTTAAGACCTTAGCTATTAGGCCAGAGTAAGAGTTAAGACCTTAACCAGTAGGCCAGAGTAAGAGTTAAGACCTTAACCATTAGGCCAGAGTACGAGTCTGAGACCTTAGCTATTAGGCCAGAGTACGATTCTAAGACCTTAGCTATTAGAGCAGAGTAAGCGTTAAGGCCTTAACCATTAGGCCAGAGTATGAGTTAAGACCTTAACAAGTAGGCCAGAGTACGAAGCTAAGATCTTAGCTATTAGGCCAGAGTAAGAGTTAAGACCTTAGCTATTAGGCCAGAGAAAAAGTTAAGACCTTAACCATTAGGCCAGAGTATGAGTCTAAGACCTTAGCTATTAGGCCAGAGTAAGAGTTAAGACCTTAACCATTAGGCCAGAGTACGAGTCTAGGACCTTAGCTATTAGGCCAGAGTACAAGTCTAAGACCTTAGCTATTAGGCCAGAGTAAGAGTTAAGACCTTAGATATTAGGCCAGAGTAAGAGTTAAGACCTTAAACATTAGGCCAGAGTACGAGTCTAAGACCTTAGCTATTAGGCCAGAGTAGGAGTTAAGACCTTAACCATTAGGCCAGAGTACGAGTCTAAGACCTTAGCTATTAGGCCAGAGTACGAGTCGAAGTCCTTAGCTATTAGGCCAGAGTACGAGTCTAAGACCTTAGCTATTAGAGCAGAGTAAGAGTTAAGACCTTAGCTATTAGGACATAATACGAGTCTAAGACCTTAGCTATTAGGCCAGAGTAAGAGTTAAGACCTTAACCAGTAGGCCAGAGTAAGAGTTAAGACCTTAACCAGTAGGCCAGGGTACGAGGCTAAGACCTTAGCTATTAGGCCAGAGGAAGAGTTAAAACCTTAGCTATTAGCCCAGAGTAAAAGTTAAGACCTTAACTATTAGGCCACAGTACGAGTCTAAGACCTTAGCTATTAGGCCAGAGTAAGAGTTAAGACCTTAGCTATTAGTCCAGTGTAAGAGTTAAGACCTTAGCTATTAGGCCAGAGTAAAAGTTAAGACCTTAACCATTAGGCCAGAGTACGAGTCTAATACCTTAGCTATTAGGCCAGAGTAGGAGTTAAGACCTTAACCATTAGGCCAGAGTACGAGTCTAAGACCTTAGCTATTAGGCCAGAGTACGAGTCTAAGACCTTAGCTATTAGGCTAGAGTAAGAGTTAAGACCTTAACCAGTACACCAGAGTAAGAGTTAAGACCTTAACCAGTAGGCCAGAGTACAAGGCTAAGACCTTAGCTATTAGGCCAGAGTAAGAGTTAAAACCTTAGCTATTAGGCCAAAGTAAAAGTTAAGACCTTAACCATTAGGCCACAGTACGAGTCTAAGACCTTAGCTATTAGGCCAGAGTAAGAGTTAAGACCTTAACCATTAGGCCAGAGTACGAGTCTAAGACCTTAGCTATTAGGCCAGAGTACGAGTCTAAGACCTTAGCTATTAGAGCAGAGTAAGCGTTAAGACCTTAACCATTAGGCCAGAGTACGAGTTAAGACCTTAACCAGTAGGCCAGATTACGAAGCTAAGACCTTAGCTATTAGGCCAGAGTAAGAGTTAAGACCTTAGCTATTAGGCCAGAGTAAAAGTTAAGACCTTAACCATTAGGCCAGAGTACAAGTCTAAGACCTTAGCTATTAGGCCAGAGTAAGAGTTAAGACCTGAACCATTAGGCCAGAGTACGAGTCTAGGACCTTAGCTATTAGGCCAGAGTACGAGTCTAAGACCTTAGCTATTAGGCAAGAGTAAGAGTTAAGACCTTAACCATTAGGCCAGAGTACGAGTCTAAGACCTTAGCTATTAGGCCAGAGTAAGTGTTAAGACCTTAGCTATTAGGCCAGAGTAAGAGTTAAGACCTTAACCATTAGGCCAGAGTACGAGTCTAAGACCTTAGCTATTAGGCCAGAGTAAGTGTTAAGACCTTAGCTATTAGGCCAGAGTAAGAGTTAAGACCTTAACCAGTAGGCCAGAGTAAGAGTTAAGACCTTAACCATTAGGCCAGAGTACGAGTCTGAGACCTTAGCTATTAGGCCAGAGTACGATTCTAAGACCTTAGCTATTAGAGCAGAGTAAGCGTTAAGGCCTTAACCATTAGGCCAGAGTATGAGTTAAGACCTTAACAAGTAGGCCAGAGTACGAAGCTAAGATCTTAGCTATTAGGCCAGAGTAAGAGTTAAGACCTTAGCTATTAGGCCAGAGAAAAAGTTAAGACCTTAACCATTAGGCCAGAGTATGAGTCTAAGACCTTAGCTATTAGGCCAGAGTAAGAGTTAAGACCTTAACCATTAGGCCAGAGTACGAGTCTAGGACCTTAGCTATTAGGCCAGAGTACAAGTCTAAGACCTTAGCTATTAGGCCAGAGTAAGAGTTAAGACCTTAGATATTAGGCCAGAGTAAGAGTTAAGACCTTAAACATTAGGCCAGAGTACGAGTCTAAGACCTTAGCTATTAGGCCAGAGTAGGAGTTAAGACCTTAACCATTAGGCCAGAGTACGAGTCTAAGACCTTAGCTATTAGGCCAGAGTACGAGTCGAAGTCCTTAGCTATTAGGCCAGAGTACGAGTCTAAGACCTTAGCTATTAGAGCAGAGTAAGAGTTAAGACCTTAGCTATTAGGACATAATACGAGTCTAAGACCTTAGCTATTAGGCCAGAGTAAGAGTTAAGACCTTAACCAGTAGGCCAGAGTAAGAGTTAAGACCTTAACCAGTAGGCCAGGGTACGAGGCTAAGACCTTAGCTATTAGGCCAGAGGAAGAGTTAAAACCTTAGCTATTAGCCCAGAGTAAAAGTTAAGACCTTAACTATTAGGCCACAGTACGAGTCTAAGACCTTAGCTATTAGGCCAGAGTAAGAGTTAAGACCTTAACCATTAGGCCAGAGTACGAGTCTAAGACCTTAGCTATTAGGCCAGAGTACGAGTCTAAGACCTTAGCTATTAGAGCAGAGTAAGCGTTAAGACCTTAACCATTAGGCCAGAGTACGAGTTAAGACCTTAACCAGTAGGCCAGAGTACGAAGCTAAGACCTTAGCTATTAGGCCCGAGTAAGAGTTAAGACCTTAGCTATTAGGCCAGAGTACGAGTCTAAGACCTTAGCTATTATCCCAGAGTAAGAGTTAAGACCTTAACCAGTAGGCCAGAGTACGAGTCTTAAACCTTAGCTATGAGGCCAGAGTAAGAGTTAAGAACTTAACCAGTAGGCCAGAGTAAGTGTTAAGACCTTAACCATTAGGCCGAGTATGAGTCTAAGACCTTAGCTATTAGGCCAGAGTAAGAGTTAAGACCTTAGCTATTAGGCCAGAGTAGGAGTTAAAAGCTTAACCATTAGGCCAGAGTACGAGTCTAAGACCTTAGCTATTAGGCCAGAGTAAGAGTTAAGACCTTAACCAGTAGGCCAGAGTAAGAGTTAAGACCTTAACCAGTAGGCCAGAGTACGAGTCTAAGACCTTAGCTATTAGTCCAGTGTAAGAGTTAAGACCTTAGCTATTAGGCCAGAGTAAAAGTTAAGACCTTAACCATTAGGCCAGAGTACGAGTCTAAGACCTTAGCTATTAGGCCAGAGTAGGAGTTAAGACCTTAACCATTAGGCCAGAGTACGAGTCTAAGACCTTAGCTATTAGGCCAGAGTACGAGTCTAAGTCCTTAGCTATTAGGCCAGAGTAAGAGTTAAGACCTTAACCAGTAGGCCAGAGTAAGAGTTAAGACCTTAACCAGTAGGCCAGAGTACAAGGCTAAGACCTTAGCTATTAGGCCAGAGTAAGAGTTAAAACCTTAGCTATTAGGCCAAAGTAAAAGTTAAGACCTTAACCATTAGGCCACAGTACGAGTCTAATACCTTAGCTATTAGGCCAGAGTAAGAGTTAAGACCTTAACCATTAGGCCAGAGTACGAGTCTAAGACCTTAGCTATTAGGCCAGAGTACGAGTCTAAGACCTTAGCTATTAGAGCAGAGTAAGAGTTAAGACCTTAGCTATTAGGCCAGAGTAAAAGTTAAGACCTTAACCATTAGGCCAGAGTACGAGTCTAAGACCTTAGCTATTAGGCCAGAGTAAGAGTTAAGACCTTAACCATTAGGCCAGAGTACGAGTCTAGGACCTTAGCTATTAGGCCAGAGTACGAGTCTAAGACCTTAGCTATTAGGCCAGAATAAGAGTTAAGACCTTAGCTATTAGGCCAGAGTAAGAGTTAAGACCTTAACCATTAGGCCAGAGTACGAGTCTAAGACCTTAGCTATTAGGCCAGAGTAAGTGTTAAGACCTTAGCCATTAGGCCAGAGTAAGAGTTAAGACCTTAACCATTAGGCCAGAGTACGAGTCTAAGACCTTAGCTATTAGGCCAGAGTAAGTGTTAAGACCTTAGCTATTAGGCCAGAGTAAGAGTTAAGACCTTAACCAGTAGGCCAGAGTAAGAGTTAAGACCTTAACCAGTAGGCCAGAGTAAGAGTTAAGACCTTAACCATTAGGCCAGAGTATGAGTCTAAGACCTTAGCTATTAGGCCAGAGTACGAGTCTAAGACCTTAGCTATTCGAGCAGAGTAAGCGTTAAGGCCTTAACCATTAGGCCAGAGTACGAGTTAAGACCTTAACCAGTAGGCCAGAGTACGAAGCTAAGACCTTAGCTATTAGGCCAGAGTACGAGTCTAAGACCTTAGCTATTAGGCCAGAGTAAGAGTTAAGACCTTAGATATTAGGCCAGAGTAAGAGTTAAGACCTTAGATATTAGGCCAGAGTAAGAGTTAAGACTTTAACCATTAGGCCAGAGTACGAGTCTAAGACCTTAGCTATTAGGCCAGAGTAAGTGTTAAGACCTTAGCTATTAGGCCAGAGTAAGAGTTAAGACCTTAACCAGTAGGCCAGAGTAAGAGTTAAGACCTTAACCATTAGGCAAGAGTACGAGTCTAAGACCTTAGCTATTAGGCCAGAGTACGAGTCTAAGACCTTAACCAGTAGGCCAGAATAAGAGTTAAGACCTTAACCATTAGACCAAAGTACGAGTCTAAGAACTTAGCTATTAGGCCAGAGTAAGAGTTAAGACCTTAGCTATTAGGCCAGATTACGAGTCTAAGACCTTTGCTATTAGGCCAGAGTAAGAGTTAAGACCTTAGCTATTAGGCCAGAGTAAGAGTTAAGACCTTAACCAGTAGGCCAGAGTAAGAGTTAAGACCTTAACCATTAGGCCAGAGTACGAGTCTAAGACCTTAGCTATTAGGCCAGAGTAAGAGTTAAGACCTTAGCTATTAGGCAAGAGTAAGCGTTAAGACCTTAGCTATTAGGCCAGAGTAAGAGTTAAGACCTTAACCAGTACGCCAGAGTAAGAGTTAAGACCTTAACCAGTAGGCCAGAGTAAGAGTTAAGACCTTAACCATTAGGCCAGAGTATGAGTCTAAGACCTTAGCTATTAGGCCAGAGTAAGAGTTAAGACCTTAACCAGTAGGCCAAAGTAAGAGTTAAGACCTTAACCAGTAGGCCAGAGTACGAGTCTAAGACCTTAGCTATTAGGCCAGAGTAAGAGTTAAGACCTTAGCTATTAGGCCAGAGAAAAAGTTAAGACCTTAACCATTAGGCCAGAGTACGAGTCTAAGACCTTAGCTATTAGGCCAGAGTAAGAGTTAAGACCTTAGCTATTAGGCCAGAGTAAGCGTTAAGACCTTAGCTATTAGGCCAGAGTAAGAGTTAAGACCTTAACCAGTAGGCCAGAGTAAGAGTTAAGACCTTAACCATTAGGCCAGAGTATGAGTCTAAGACCTTAGCTATTAGGCCAGAGTAGTAGTTAAGACCTTAACCAGTAGGCCAAAGTAAGAGTTAAGACCTTAACCAGTAGGCCAGAACACGAAGCTAAGACCTTAGCTATTAGGCCCGAGTAAGAGTTAAGACCTTAGCTATTAGGCCAGAGTACGAGTCTAAGACCTTAGCTATTATCCCAGAGTAAGAGTTAAGACCTTAACCAGTAGGCCAGAGTACGAGTCTAAAACCTTAGCTATTAGGCCAGAGTAAGAGTTAAGACCTTTACCAGTAGGCCAGAGTAAGAGTTAAGACCTTAACCATTAGGCCAGAGTATGAGTCTAAGACCTTAGCTATTAGGCCAGAGAAAGAGTTAAGACCTTAGCTATTAGGCCAGAGTAAGAGTTAAGACCTTAGCTATTAGGCCAGAGTAGTAGTTAAAAGCTTAACCATTAGGCCAGAGTACGAGTCTAAGACCTTAGCTATTAGGCCAGAGTACGAGTCTAAGACCTTAGCTATTAGGTCAGAGTACGAGTCTAAGACCTTAGCTATTAGGCCAGAGTACGAGTCTAAGACCTTAGCTATTAGGCCAGAGTAAGAGTTAAGACCTTAACCAGTAGGCCAGAGTAGGAGTTAAGACCTTAACCAGTAGGCCAGAGTACAAGGCTAAGACCTTAGCTATTAGGCCAGAGTAAGAGTTAAAACCTTAGCTATTAGGCCAAAGTAAAAGTTAAGACCTTAACCATTAGGCCACAGTACGAGTCTAAGACCTTAGCTATTAGGCCAGAGTACGAGTCTAAGACCTTAGCTATTAGTCCAGTGTAAGAGTTAAGACCTTAGCTATTAGGCCAGAGTAAAAGTTAAGACCTTAACCATTAGGCCAGAGTACGAGTCTAATACCTTAGCTATTAGGCCAGAGTAGGAGTTAAGACCTTAACCATTAGGCCAGAGTACGAGTCTAAGACCTTAGCTATTAGGCCAGAGTACGAGTCTAAGACCTTAGCTATTAGGCTAGAGTAAGAGTTAAGACCTTAACCAGTACACCAGAGTAAGAGTTAAGACCTTAACCAGTAGGCCAGAGTACAAGGCTAAGACCTTAGCTATTAGGCCAGAGTAAGAGTTAAAACCTTAGCTATTAGGCCAAAGTAAAAGTTAAGACCTTAACCATTAGGCCACAGTACGAGTCTAAGACCTTAGCTATTAGGCCAGAGTAAGAGTTAAGACCTTAACCATTAGGCCAGAGTACGAGTCTAAGACCTTAGCTATTAGGCCAGAGTACGAGTCTAAGACCTTAGCTATTAGAGCAGAGTAAGCGTTAAGACCTTAACCATTAGGCCAGAGTACGAGTTAAGACCTTAACCAGTAGGCCAGATTACGAAGCTAAGACCTTAGCTATTAGGCCAGAGTAAGAGTTAAGACCTTAGCTATTAGGCCAGAGTAAGAGTTAAGACCTGAACCATTAGGCCAGAGTACGAGTCTAGGACCTTAGCTATTAGGCCAGAGTACGAGTCTAAGACCTTAGCTATTAGGCCAGAGTAAGAGTTAAGACCTTAGCTATTAGGCCAGAGTAAGAGTTAAGACCTTAACCATTAGGCCAGAGTACGAGTCTAAGACCTTAGCTATTAGGCCAGAGTAAGTGTTAAGACCTTAGCTATTAGGCCAGAGTAAGAGTTAAGACCTTAACCATTAGGCCAGAGTACGAGTCTAAGACCTTAGCTATTAGGCCAGAGTAAGTGTTAAGACCTTAGCTATTAGGCCAGAGTAAGAGTTAAGACCTTAACCAGTAGGCCAGAGTAAGAGTTAAGACCTTAACCATTAGGCCAGAGTACTAGTCTGAGACCTTAGCTATTAGGCCAGAGTACGATTCTAAGACCTTAGCTATTAGAGCAGAGTAAGCGTTAAGGCCTTAACCATTAGGCCAGAGTATGAGTTAAGACCTTAACAAGTAGGCCAGAGTACGAAGCTAAGATCTTAGCTATTAGGCCAGAGAAAAAGTTAAGACCTTAACCATTAGGCCAGAGTATGAGTCTAAGACCTTAGCTATTAGGCCAGAGTAAGAGTTAAGACCTTAACCATTAGGCCAGAGTACGAGTCTAGGACCTTAGCTATTAGGCCAGAGTACAAGTCTAAGACCTTAGCTATTAGGCCAGAGTAAGAGTTAAGACCTTAGATATTAGGCCAGAGTAAGAGTTAAGACCTTAAACATTAGGCCAGAGTACGAGTCTAAGACCTTAGCTATTAGGCCAGAGTAGGAGTTAAGACCTTAACCATTAGGCCAGAGTACGAGTCTAAGACCTTAGCTATTAGGCCAGAGTACGAGTCGAAGTCCTTAGCTATTAGGCCAGAGTACGAGTCTAAGACCTTAGCTATTAGAGCAGAGTAAGAGTTAAGACCTTAACCAGTAGGCCAGAGTAAGAGTTAAGACCTTAACCAGTAGGCCAGGGTACGAGGCTAAGACCTTAGCTATTAGGCCAGAGGAAGAGTTAAAACCTTAGCTATTAGCCCAGAGTAAGAGTTAAGACCTTAACCATTAGGCCAGAGTACGAGTCTAAGACCTTAGCTATTAGGCCAGAGTACGAGTCTAAGACCTTAGCTATTAGAGCAGAGTAAGCGTTAAGACCTTAACCATTAGGCCAGAGTACGAGTTAAGACCTTAACCAGTAGGCCAGAGTACGAAGCTAAGACCTTAGCTATTAGGCCCGAGTAAGAGTTAAGACCTTAGCTATTAGGCCAGAGTACGAGTCTAAGACCTTAGCTATTATCCCAGAGTAAGAGTTAAGACCTTAACCAGTAGGCCAGAGTACGAGTCTTAAACCTTAGCTATGAGGCCAGAGTAAGAGTTAAGAACTTAACCAGTAGGCCAGAGTAAGTGTTAAGACCTTAACCATTAGGTCAGAGTATGAGTCTAAGACCTTAGCTATTAGGCCAGAGTAAGAGTTAAGACCTTAGCTATTAGGCCAGAGTAAGAGTTAAGACCTTAGCTATTAGGCCAGTGTAGGAGTTAAAAGCTTAACCATTAGGCCAGAGTACGAGTCTAAGACCTTAGCTATTAGGCCAGAGTAAGAGTTAAGACCTTAACCAGTAGGCCAGAGTAAGAGTTAAGACCTTAACCAGTAGGCCAGAGTACGAGTCTAAGACCTTAGCTATTAGTCCAGTGTAAGAGTTAAGCCCTTAGCTATTAGGCCAGAGTAAAAGTTAAGACCTTAACCATTAGGCCAGAGTACGAGTCTAAGACCTTAGCTATTAGGCCAGAGTAGGAGTTAAGACCTTAACCATTAGGCCAGAGTACGAGTCTAAGACCTTAGCTATTAGGCCAGAGTACGAGTCTAAGTCCTTAGCTATTAGGCCAGAGTAAGAGTTAAGACCTTAACCAGTAGGCCAGAGTAAGAGTTAAGACCTTAACAAGTAGGCCAGAGTACAAGGCTAAGACCTTAGCTATTAGGCCAGAGTAAGAGTTAAAACCTTAGCTATTAGGCCAAAGTAAAAGTTAAGACCTTAACCATTAGGCCACAGTACGAGTCTAATACCTTAGCTATTAGGCCAGAGTAAGAGTTAAGACCTTAACCATTAGGCCAGAGTACGAGTCTAAGACCTTAGCTATTAGGCCAGAGTACGAGTCTAAGACCTTAGCTATTAGAGCAGAGTAAGAGTTAAGACCTTAGCTATTAGGCCAGAGTAAAAGTTAAGACCTTAACCATTAGGCCAGAGTACGAGTCTAAGACCTTAGCTATTAGGCCAGAGTAAGAGTTAAGACCTTAACCATTAGGCCAGAGTACGAGTCTAGGACCTTAGCTATTAGGCCAGAGTACGAGTCTAAGACCTTAGCTATTAGGCCAGAGTAAGAGTTAAGACCTTAGCTATTAGGCCAGAGTAAGAGTTAAGACCTTAACCATTAGGCCAGAGTACGAGTCTAAGACCTTAGCTATTAGGCCAGAGTAAGTGTTAAGACCTTAGCTATTAGGCCAGAGTAAGAGTTAAGACCTTAACCATTAGGCCAGAGTACGAGTCTAAGACCTTAGCTATTAGGCCAGAGTAAGTGTTAAGACCTTAGCTATTAGGCCAGAGTAAGAGTTAAGACCTTAACCAGTAGGCCAGAGTAAGAGTTAAGACCTTAACCAGTAGGCCAGAGTAAGAGGTTAAGACCTTAACCATTAGGCCAGAGTACGAGTCTAAGACCTTAGCTATTAGGCCAGAGTACGAGTCTAAGACCTTAGCTATTCGAGCAGAGTAAGCGTTAAGGCCTTAACCATTAGGCCAGAGTACGAGTTAAGACCTTAACCAGTAGGCCAGAGTACGAAGCTAAGACCTTAGCTATTAGGCCAGAGTACGAGTCTAAGACCTTAGCTATTAGGCCAGAGTAAGAGTTAAGACCTTAGATATTAGGCCAGAGTAAGAGTTAAGACTTTAACCATTAGGCCAGAGTACGAGTCTAAGACCTTAGCTATTAGGCCAGAGTAAGTGTTAAGACCTTAGCTATTAGGCCAGAGTAAGAGTTAAGACCTTAACCAGTAGGCCAGAGTAAGAGTTAAGACCTTAACCAGTAGGCCAGAGTAAGAGTTAAGACCTTAACCATTAGGCAAGAGTACGAGTCTAAGACCTTAGCTATTAGGCCAGAGTACGAGTCTAAGACCTTAACCAGTAGGCCAGAGTAAGAGTTAAGACCTTAACCATTAGACCAAAGTACGAGTCTAAGATCTTAGCTATTAGGCCAGAGTAAGAGTTAAGACCTTAGCTATTAGGCCAGATTACGAGTCTAAGACCTTTGCTATTAGGCCAGTGTAAGAGTTAAGACCTTAGCTATTAGGCCAGAGTAAGAGTTAAGACCTTAACCAGTAGGCCAGAGTAAGAGTTAAGACCTTAACCATTAGGCCAGAGTACGAGTCTAAGACCTTAGCTATTAGGCCAGAGTAAGAGTTAAAGACCTTAACCAGTAGGCCAGAGTAAGAGTTAAGACCTTACCCATTAGGCCAGAGTACGAGTCTAAGACCTTAGCTATTAGGCCAGAGTAAGAGTTAAGACCTTAGCTATTAGGCAAGAGTAAGCGTTAAGACCTTAGCTATTAGGCCAGAGTAAGAGTTAAGACCTTAACCAGTACGCCAGAGTAAGAGTTAAGACCTTAACCAGTAGGCCAGAGTAAGAGTTAAGACCTTAACCATTAGGCCAGAGTATGAGTCTAAGACCTTAGCTATTAGGCCAGAGTAAGAGTTAAGACCTTAACCAGTAGGCCAAAGTAAGAGTTAAGACCTTAACCAGTAGGCCAGAGTACGAGTCTAAGACCTTAGCTATTAGGCCAGAGTAAGAGTTAAGACCTTAGCTATTAGGCCAGAGAAAAAGTTAAGACCTTAACCATTAGGCCAGAGTACGAGTCTAAGACCTTAGCTATTAGGCCAGAGTAAGAGTTAAGACCTTAGCTATTAGGCCAGAGTAAGTGTTAAGACCTTAGCTATTAGGCCAGAGTAAGAGTTAAGACCTTAACCAGTAGGCCAGAGTAAGAGTTAAGACCTTAACCAGTAGGCCAGAGTAAGAGTTAAGACCTTAACCATTAGGCCAGAGTACGAGTCTAAGACCTTAGCTATTCGAGCAGAGTAAGCGTTAAGGCCTTAACCATTAGGCCAGAGTACGAGTTAAGACCTTAACCAGTAGGCCAGAGTACGAAGCTAAGACCTTAGCTATTAGGCCAGAGTACGAGTCTAAGACCTTAGCTATTAGGCCAGAGTAAGAGTTAAGACCTTAGATATTAGGCCAGAGTAAGAGTTAAGACTTTAACCATTAGGCCAGAGTACGAGTCTAAGACCTTAGCTATTAGGCCAGAGTAAGTGTTAAGACCTTAGCTATTAGGCCAGAGTGAGAGTTAAGACCTTAACCAGTAGGCCAGAGTACGAGTCTAAGACCTTAGCTATTAGGCCAGAGTAGGAGTTAAGACCTTAACCATTAGGCCAGAGTACGAGTCTAAGACCTTAGCTATTATGCCAGAGTAAGGGTAAAGACCTTAACCAGTAGGCCAGAGTAAGAGTTAAGACCTTAACCTGTAGGCCAGAGTACAAGTCTAAGACATTAGCTATTAGGCCAGAGTACGAGTCTAAGACCTTAGCTATTAGGCCAGAGTAAGAGTTAAAACCTTAACCAGTAGACCAGAGTAAGAGTTAAGACCTTAGCTATTAGGCCAGAGTAAGAGTTAAGACCTTAACCATTAGGCCAGAGTACGAGTCTAAGACCTTAGCTATTAGGCCAGAGTAGGAGTTAAGACCTTAACCATTAGGCCAGAGTACGAGTCTAAGACCTTAGCTATTAGGCCAGAGTACGAGTCTAAGACCTTAGCTATTAGGCCAGAGTAAGAGTTAAGACCTTAACCAGTAGGCCAGAGTAAGAGTTAAGACCTTAACCAGTAGGCCAGTGTACGAGGCTAAGACCTTAGCTATTAGGCCAGAGTAAGAGTTAAAACCTTAGCTATTAGGCCAGAGTAAAAGTTAAGACCTTAACCATTAGGCCACAGTACGAGTCTAAGACCTTAGCTATTAGGCCAGAGTAAGAGTTAAGACCTTAACCATTAGGCCAGAGTACGAGTCTAAGACCTTAGCTATTAGGCCAGAGTACGAGTCTAAGACCTTAGCTATTAGAGCAGAGTAAGAGTTAAGACCTTAGCTATTAGGCCAGAGTAAAAGTTAAGACCTTAACCATTAGGCCAGAGTACGAGTCTAAGACCTTAGCTATTAGGCCAGAGTAAGAGTTAAGACCTTAACCATTAGGCCAGAGTACGAGTCTAGGACCTTAGCTATTAGGCCAGAGTACGAGTCTAAGACCTTAGCTATTAGGCCAGAGTAAGAGTTAAGACCTTAGCTATTAGGCCAGAGTAAGAGTTAAGACCTTAACCATTAGGCCAGAGTACGAGTCTAAGACCTTAGCTATTAGGCCAGAGTAAGTGTTAAGACCTTAGCTATTAGGCCAGAGTAAGAGTTAAGACCTTAACCATTAGGCCAGAGTACGAGTCTAAGACCTTAGCTATTAGGCCAGAGTAAGTGTTAAGACCTTAGCTATTAGGCCAGAGTAAGAGTTAAGACCTTAACCAGTAGGCCAGAGTAAGAGTTAAGACCTTAACCAGTAGGCCAGAGTAAGAGTTAAGACCTTAACCATTAGGCCAGAGTACGAGTCTAAGACCTTAGCTATTAGGCCAGAGTACGAGTCTAAGACCTTAGCTATTCGAGCAGAGTAAGCGTTAAGGCCTTAACCATTAGGCCAGAGTACGAGTTAAGACCTTAACCAGTAGGCCAGAGTACGAAGCTAAGACCTTAGCTATTAGGCCAGAGTACGAGTCTAAGACCTTAGCTATTAGGCCAGAGTAAGAGTTAAGACCTTAGATATTAGGCCAGAGTAAGAGTTAAGACTTTAACCATTAGGCCAGAGTACGAGTCTAAGACCTTAGCTATTAGGCCAGAGTAAGTGTTAAGACCTTAGCTATTAGGCCAGAGTAAGAGTTAAGACCTTAACCAGTAGGCCAGAGTAAGAGTTAAGACCTTAACCAGTAGGCCAGAGTAAGAGTTAAGACCTTAACCATTAGGCAAGAGTACGAGTCTAAGACCTTAGCTATTAGGCCAGAGTACGAGTCTAAGACCTTAACCAGTAGGCCAGAGTAAGAGTTAAGACCTTAACCATTAGACCAAAGTACGAGTCTAAGATCTTAGCTATTAGGCCAGAGTAAGAGTTAAGACCTTAGCTATTAGGCCAGATTACGAGTCTAAGACCTTTGCTATTAGGCCAGTGTAAGAGTTAAGACCTTAGCTATTAGGCCAGAGTAAGAGTTAAGACCTTAACCAGTAGGCCAGAGTAAGAGTTAAGACCTTAACCATTAGGCCAGAGTACGAGTCTAAGACCTTAGCTATTAGGCCAGAGTAAGAGTTAAAGACCTTAACCAGTAGGCCAGAGTAAGAGTTAAGACCTTACCCATTAGGCCAGAGTACGAGTCTAAGACCTTAGCTATTAGGCCAGAGTAAGAGTTAAGACCTTAGCTATTAGGCAAGAGTAAGCGTTAAGACCTTAGCTATTAGGCCAGAGTAAGAGTTAAGACCTTAACCAGTACGCCAGAGTAAGAGTTAAGACCTTAACCAGTAGGCCAGAGTAAGAGTTAAGACCTTAACCATTAGGCCAGAGTATGAGTCTAAGACCTTAGCTATTAGGCCAGAGTAAGAGTTAAGACCTTAACCAGTAGGCCAAAGTAAGAGTTAAGACCTTAACCAGTAGGCCAGAGTACGAGTCTAAGACCTTAGCTATTAGGCCAGAGTAAGAGTTAAGACCTTAGCTATTAGGCCAGAGAAAAAGTTAAGACCTTAACCATTAGGCCAGAGTACGAGTCTAAGACCTTAGCTATTAGGCCAGAGTAAGAGTTAAGACCTTAGCTATTAGGCCAGAGTAAGTGTTAAGACCTTAGCTATTAGGCCAGAGTAAGAGTTAAGACCTTAACCAGTAGGCCAGAGTAAGAGTTAAGACCTTAACCAGTAGGCCAGAGTAAGAGTTAAGACCTTAACCATTAGGCCAGAGTACGAGTCTAAGACCTTAGCTATTCGAGCAGAGTAAGCGTTAAGGCCTTAACCATTAGGCCAGAGTACGAGTTAAGACCTTAACCAGTAGGCCAGACTACGAAGCTAAGACCTTAGCTATTAGGCCAGAGTACGAGTCTAAGACCTTAGCTATTAGGCCAGAGTAAGAGTTAAGACCTTAGATATTAGGCCAGAGTAAGAGTTAAGACTTTAACCATTAGGCCAGAGTACGAGTCTAAGACCTTAGCTATTAGGCCAGAGTAAGTGTTAAGACCTTAGCTATTAGGCCAGAGTAAGAGTTAAGACCTTAACCAGTAGGCCAGAGTACGAGTCTAAGACCTTAGCTATTAGGCCAGAGTAGGAGTTAAGACCTTAACCATTAGGCCAGAGTACGAGTCTAAGACCTTAGCTATTATGCCAGAGTAAGGGTAAAGACCTTAACCAGTAGGCCAGAGTAAGAGTTAAGACCTTAGCTATTAGGCCAGAGTAAGAGTTAAAACCTTAACCAGTAGACCA